>NC_134507.1:5812921-5952921 GCF_027942865.1 Odontesthes bonariensis | reverse complement strand
AGAGCTTGAAAGTCAATAGTTGGTCTCACCACCTTATGTTTCTTCAACAGAGCCTGAACTCTTGGACAGAATTTCTTTTTTTGTTTTGTCTGTCAAACTGTTATCTTTGGCATTTTTTTGTAGATGCGGCTGAGGAAATTGGAACAAATCATGAGTCTTTGCAACAGGCATCTAGTCCCTCGAGTTAGGTGCCTTTCTAATGGCCCTGTCACACTGTTGCGTATGAGAGAAGCGTATGAGTTGCGTATGAAAATTAATAATATGATTTTCATACGCACGAAAAGTCCTTGAAAATAAAGAATTGTGCGTATACTTACCGTATTGAACCTATGGACAGCGTATGAACAACGTATAACCAGCGTACTCTGCGTATGACTAGCGTATGAGTAGCATATGAACTGCGAACCTTTCCACATTGCTCCATTATTGCAGTAGACGACGCGCTATCAACATCTCTTGAGACATTCACCTCGATCATGCCTCCCACGAAGCAATCGTCGTTTGCCCGTGCCCTGGGCCGAGGTCGAGGAAAAGGCAAAAAAACACAAGAATCATTCTCACCCAAACCTGCTGAAGTGCCTGATGCACCTGCGGCTGATGAGTTACATGCTTCTGAGCGATCAAGATCCCCAACTCCTCCTCCTGACCGCTCCCGTGAATCGTCGGTTACCTCAGATATGTCAGTGACGGGCGGAGATGGAGGCGGCAGACGGGCGGAGGCTATAAATACGCTAGCTGTACGGTACACCTTCATGCCAATGTATGGCAACTTATGTCCAGCGTTCTCGACCTATCAGTAACGTACCTATATCGTACCTGGAGTGAAAACTCAAAAAAAAAAAAAAAAAAAAAAAAAAAAAAAACTTTAGGAGGACCCTCAGAAAGCCTGGAGACCTATTTGCTCAGGACTAATTTAAAGGATTGCAGGAAGTCCGGCTTCCTGGAAGCAGAATACTGTCCAAAGAAATGAGGGCTGGATAAAGGCTGCAGTGGCCAGTGTCGTCGTCCACAGGAGTCAGGGAAGGACTGTAGAAATTAGGGGATCAATAAAGGTTTTTGAAGTAAGCACGCATGACTGCTCAGGAAAGAGGAAAAAAAACCTGTCATTTCTGTCGGCTGATATTGAAGCACCAAATTGCACTTTGGCAGCTGATGTGCACATCCCTAATCTGAGCCTTCTGTTGATGTTCCCCAAGGCACCGACCCATCCAGCTCACTCTAATTTGATAAGTAACCGTAGCAACAAGGTATGGTGTAGGAGTCACAAGCCCCTTCAGTTGTTTGTGAATAGAAGTTCACCACATTAGCAACACACACACACACACACACACAGAGTCTGGAAATAGCCTTAATGGCTGCTTTAATTTTTCAGTAGTAAGACTCTTTTGTGTTATCCTAAAAGCTGCCCACCAGATGGAAAAAAAAAAAAAAAGCCACTCTGAGGGCAATTAATGTACATGGAAGAAGACTCGAGACGGTACAAGCAAATGACTCACCGCTGGAATTTGGTGCATAGTTGCACCGGCACATCCTCCGTGTCTCTGTAGCCGGAGCTCCCACTCCAATTATCAGCAGAGATCCATAGCTGAAACTGTCGTGCCTGTGAGGACGCCGAGCTCATGAATATTCATGCCCTGCTCTGGTTAGAGAGCCCCAATTTAGCCTGTATTAGCGCTCCAGTGTGCAAGGAGAAAATAATGATGATGGCTGTACACTGATGATAGTGATTTAAGTCAACAAGTTCATCAAATGTGGCCCTCAGCGCGCTGCCGAGGCACTTTCCTGCCGTGCCAGCGTGCAATATAAGACTGCAAAGATTCTCAGGGGGTTTTATTTAGACTTTTTTTCATTTGCTCCATGCAGATATCTTACAAAGGCAGTTAGTTTTTCCTCGATATGAACAATCAGGGGAAGTTTGTCGACTGACCCATGATACTTACAGTACTTTGCAGATGTGGTTGACGAGGAATTCCTGTCGACTTGTCTGAGGTGTCATAGAACGCTAAAATGAGTAAATTAAAATGATACGTCAATATCGGATGATGCGACTGTCTGGATTTACATCATACATGACAATGTTGATTCGCTACATTCATACCTACGCCACAGACCTCGACCTTAAAAGTTTGAGCCTAAAGGGCGTAGAAAAGGGCAGGAGAGTTGAGAAATGGGTGAAATGTCATCCATCAGAGAGATATTTTAATTTGAGAGGAGAACAAGTGGTTGCATACTGCTGGAATATCAAACAAGGACAAAAACTGCACCCAATACCCGAGAATCAGCTGGAAGACTGTTAGTCATGTCACAAACGTTTGCGATAAATCAAAGCTGTGTTTTACAACGAGTGGGGGAAGGAAATCAAGAGCGAAACAAAGGATCAAACTAGAAAATGAGACTGAGGATGCACCGTTTGATCCTCTGTTGCTGTCGGTTTGTACACCTGTGTGGCAGCCTGACTCAATCACTGTCATTTGCTAATCTCACACGATTCTACATTCTACATCACGTCGGAGCACATAATACTCCCGTCTAAAACGAGCACCGCACACCCGGTCAATTTTGTTGTTACAGCTGAAGCCGTTAAGTCCCGTCTCTTCACAAAGCGCATTCAGGCTGAAAATGGCTCTGTTAGCGCTCCGAAGTCAGAAAAGCTCCGTCTTGAAAGGCGTTTGTGCCACCTGCACGAACAAAATTGGTTTTGAGGATGAAAATTGCATGAAAGACCAACTTATACTGTCTCAACCCCACAAACTCCACTGTCACTGAATGAGGCGGCATTTTTAGGAGCGCTGCTCTGACTGGCTACTTTTTCTTCTGAATTTCTGCATTTTTGAAAAATTATTATTATTATTATTTTTTTTTTTAAATGTTCAATTTGAATTGTTAACTTTCAAACACATTTCCAAGCATGTTGCTCTTTAGCCTAAAATGCAATGTTTGGAAGAGAGTTAATTCTTTCATTTTTACCAAATAGCAATTGAAACAACAACTAAATGGGAAAAAAAGCAACCTTTTTTAAAAAGAAATCATTTTTATTCTTTAAGGAAAATGGTATGATAATATTTGATGTGTGCTATGCAGAATAAGTGGTTTTGTTGCACTTAATGATAGTTTTCCCGACAAGAAAATCCTAATAGCGAAAAGGCAAAACACAAATGAAAAAGTTCTATTCTTTCATGATGAGTAGTAATGGTATATTAGGTAGATTCTCTGAAATTCATACCTTCATCCAAATTAGTCAGCAACCTCAATATGGCTTGATTTGCACCACAACCTCCTCCATTAAGATGATCTTAAAGCTTAAAGTGCTTAAAATCCAGCAGGCTGCTAATGTCATGATTGCAGCTAGCACATATCCCTTTATCACCATTCAAGACACGCAGCCTTCCCTTTGCTGATCAAAAGATCGTGTCTTTCCCCAACGCACTGTAACAAGAGTCCCATCAATAAAGATCAGACGAGATCAGAGCTGGGTCAAGATCAGGATGGCCTTTAACCGGCGTTCACGCTCGGAAAATCCCACTGGCAAATCGAGAGGAATTTTTCAGTCAGTCCTCGTGTTCCCGCCTCTCTCGGCCCGTTCAATTGATGTTCAGTATCAAAGACTGTGTGTGTCCCTGCAGCAGCTCTACTACTACAGACCGTGAAATATGGCTTACTGCTGCCTTTAAATATTCAGTGATCATGTGGTGGGGAGGAAGCTGCTAAAAAGCAAATGAGCTTTTTTCTTTTTTTAATAATGCAGATCTTACAGTGATCTCGATTGCACAGTCAAAGGTCACATGAGCTCAGTCTGATCCCTTTGATGTTGCCTGTGTGGCGATATTAAACTGCGGCGGTGAGAACACGATGTTAGCACAAAGCTCTTATCCTTTCCAGCTGTGTCGTCTCGTCTGTAGATGCTACGCAGCTTCCAGGCATGCGGCGTGTTTGTTTTGTGCACTGTTTGCAAATGGAAACACGCCGGCAACAATCAGAGTAGTACGGATACTCGCACGCATAGTGATGATGTAGCGCAGAGCAGACGGCACGGGATTGGAATAGAAGCAGGAAGAGGAAAGGATCGATGCTAGGAGTTTCTTTTTATGCCAGTCCAGTCTGATCCTTTCTGTTCTCTGCATCAATATCTCAAGAGCTTACTTGACGTATTGAAAGGACTGAGCTTTGTTTTCAGATGTCTTCATCATAATCACCCACCATTTATTTAAAAACTCGGGCATGGAATGCACCGCTCTATCCAGTGACGATGATAATTTGCACTACTGTTATACTTGCACTACTCCAAATCCACTGCATACCATAATTTTAGTCGTAGAATACATCAAGGACCTTTACATTTACTTTAAACATATATATTTGCAAAACATATTTATTTTACTTACTTCTGCATATGCCACTTTACTTCTGATGTCAATATCAGAGACTTTGTATATATATATGTACATATATATATATATATCTATCCACATTGTGTTGTCACTCTGTTTACCGGTTACCATAGTTTATTTCTGCTGTGTATTAAAGTGTTAAGTTAAATGCCACCGCTGCGCTGCACTACTGAGTTTGAGAGAAACGTAATTTAAATCCTATGTATGTCCTGTACGTATACATATTTGACAATAAAGTTGACTTTTGACTTTGATAAGTGCACGCTGATGTGGGACTGAGCCGCCTCTGTTTGGCATGGGGGGGGGGCGGGTCAAAGAGACGGTCAGCTGCACTGATAAGGAAATACTGACTGGTGAAACGGGACATGAATTTAATGCACACGGTAAACCTCGGCTCCACTGAATTTGGTGCTGTTGCGTAGATCAGTCCGCTGAGCGCTGCTGACATCATAGGTGTCGGGTTTGCCTCCCGCACGGTCCCCGGCCGCGCTGTTCAGTTCAGGTGACAGCACAGCAGTATCGTTGCTCCAGTTTATTGATCTCTTAGGGATTCTCTCCCAATTATCCCCTTGGGGGAATCAAGGGTGAAATTGGAGGCAGCAGAATGGAGACTGAGATGTTGTGGGTGATGCTTTGATTTACAGAGGAATGCATCTCCCTGTGTACCTCCCTCTTAGTGGTTGTAAAATACGTTTAGTGGTTTATGTATTCAGCGCTCAGCTTTAGCTGTCAGAGTTTCTTTAAATGGGCAGTATTTTATATATTGTGCTTTTTCTACTGGAAAAGTCGAGCTAAGGCTAATGGTCAGGACATGTTGACATATTGGCTATTGACTGAGCTAATATGTCACCTGTATTTTGCCACAGCCCAGCCTCTCTATTGAATCCCACCTTTTAAGACCTTAAATGATAAACGCAGAGTTTTTGCTGCCGAGCATCTCCACGGGATGGTATTTGTACGAGTTGGAAGTCATTGCTTCTGATCGATGGCCACTCCTCCTCCTCGCTCACTAACCTCTTTGTGCCAGGAGCAGCGACCGTGATGGTGATTAATAAAATTCCATTATCTTAGGATTCATGATCAATGCACAAACATGACTATAAAGCCTACATTTCCATTCATTTTATGTCTTCTTGGAATTTCTGTCCGCACCAGCATATTCTTCCTTTGTGTTTGATATCAGCTTTTAATTACAAGCACTTTAACTGAGTTGCACTTTTAGAAATTTTCATATAAGTTGGCTAATTATAAAAAACAAAGACAGACTGCGTGAGACCCAAAAACACTAATTAGTATTTGCAATTAACACCATTAATTATCCCACTTATGGTGTATTTCTATTTGGTCTTGAAGGATTCCTCCACGCAGTTTGCCTCATGTAGCCTTCTCTCTTTGCTCCTTCATCATCCACTGTATAACATAATTATTCTAGAAGTAAGCGGCTTTTGACGTGTATGTGTGAAGCTACACAGGGCACCACCTCCGAGGTTGTTGTGTTGTTTATTCAAGAGTTTCTAAATTGAACCCGAGGACTCCATGAGATTGAATTGGAGAGCGGGCCCTTCTCACATTATGTCTGTCATAGTGAGTTACTCTAAGCTCTGACAGCAGCGCGGGGGAAGTTAAAAGCACGCTGACGAATGATTAGATATCTTGTTAGTTTGAAAAGAGCTGTAAGGGGGTTGCTCTTGTTCTGGTAACTACAATCACGTTCATTTTGTGCTTCAGAGATAAGATGACTTGACAGTTTCAGGCCTTTTGCTGAGCTTGCATTTCAAGCTGTTGAAAGGATCACGGATCAAAAGGAAAAAAATCGAGCCGCTGCTTTAGAAAACACCTTCTTTGTTTGATGGTGTACGGCTGCGAGTAGAAATCAGAAATGCAATTACCAGTCGTCGAGGTGGCGTAAAGCTTATGTACGCATTTGTTCATATAAGAAGTTATTGGTCAAACTTTGCATTAACTTCTCCCTGACCTTTGAAACCCAGCTCAGCTCGGTCAACGGAGCCACTCCAGTACTAACCTTCAGGGTTAATAGGTAAGTACTTGTGATCCATCCAATGTGAGCAGAATCTTATCAATAGGGCTGGGCAACGATTACAATTTTTAATCTAATTAATCGCATGATTTCCCTGATTAATCACGATTAATCACATTTGTACGCAGAATCCAAAAAATCCAAAAATGAATCCAAAAGTAGCGTATAGCTTTTAGCATTTAGTTTTATTTTAAATGTGCTGCCATATGAATGGAAGTGCCATAACATTTGTTGTGCAAACACACTTTTAACATCAGCATCTTTCTGTAGTTTTTATGTAGAAGCCTCGCTCCACTGTCTGTTTCCTTGAATGACTTGCTGCTATCAGTTGTGTGTTTTGCCTTTAAGTGATATTTTAGACTGGAACTACTACGCTGAGAAGACAATTCAACTTGGCAGAGTTTACAGATGACTTTGGTTCTGTCGACTCCGCCGTCTGGAAGAACTTTAAAATGAAAATGGCCGAGTAAAAGTTCCGTACCCTTCTCCATGTTTGGTGGATCCGCCGATTACTTTCTTTTCCGGTTCCACAGCAGACAGCAGCAGACTTTTACAAAATAAAAGCCTGTGAGTAACAGACTTTTACAAAATAAAAGCCTGTGAGCAACAGCCTTGTACAATAAGAAAATAAATAATAAAACCTGCGTTAATGCGCGATAAAATATTTATCGGCGTTAAATAATTAACGAGTTAATGCGACAATAACGAGTTCGCCCAGCCCTACTTATCAATAAATGTTCACCCCAGAAATACTTAGTATTGGATCCAGTTATTGGCTGTGCTGATAAAAGGTCAACAGCCAAAGAATCATCAAACAAAGCTTTGAAATTCAAGTACGGGATTGGGTTAAACACATGTGGAATCACCGGCTCCTCCCCCTTTGCTGCTCGCACCCCACTCTGAAACTCCCTCTGTTGATGCACCTTCACACGCGCTTTCTGTCTATTGCCGCTTTCGGACTGTGGGAACCATTGGCAGTTCTAATAACCTTTTAATCCGCGGGGCCGTTTTCTCCCGTGTTCGGACATACAGGAACTCGGGGCTTTCTCCCTTAGTTCCTATAACTATTTAGCTCCTTCTCCGAGGTCGGGTCTTTTCATGGTTCTATAGAACGAATCTGAAGGAGGTGTGTGGTGGTCGGTAGCTACGCCCCATGTCATGCTATCACGGCTGAAATGTTTACTCAAACAACACGGACACAACCGGAGCGCGTTTAATAAGTTAAACTTACACTGGTCTCCTTTGTCTGCAGTGCTCTGCTCTCCTTTCTTCCTTCATGAAATGAAAAGGTATTGTCTCCTGACTCTCTTTGTGAGCTCTTCCAGCCTCGATGTTAGACGCCTGATGTGATCGTCCATGATTAATATCACCATCATGCAGACCATGAACACGGTGGCCTCCCCGCTCTCCATATTAGCTTCTTGGTGGTGTTTTTTCTTCTCTCCTTACTTTTACCGGGTTTTGTTTTGTTTTGTTTTTGTTGTTGAATGTGGCGCTAAAGTAACACGTCGCTGTCGCAGACGGCTGCGCCGCATCAGTCCCGACTCATGTGCGAATGCAGACTGAAACGCTTGTTTTCTTATAACTGCGTTCTTAGAACGGCTCAGTCCGAATGCGGCTTAAAACAGCTTCCCCACAGAAGCCAAATACCCATGGAGGAACCATTTGGTGCCTACTCAGCACACCATCCCTTTGTGTCAGCAGCTCACAGCCCCCACAGGGGGGGATGTTCTCCTGTTGCCTCCCCATCAAAGAAACTTCAGTTGCCTGCAGCATTCGGCTCTGGCTGTTAGTGCACCGTCCAGTGAAACCTGAGAGCGCTCGAAGGCATACAGCACGCCGCAGAAGCGCTTGTTTTCCTATTCAGCCTCGCTCACAGCGACCTCGCCGGATTCTCTGGAGTACCACTTGACCGTGGTACGACACAATTTACAAATGCATTCAGCAGTGTTTCATTGATTCCAGTCAGATTTTCAGAAATGTTATCTGAAGAGCAGATAGAGGTAACAGAAGCCGTTTTTTCTCAGCATCATGGAGAGTTTGCCTGTTTGCTTGACAAATCGCTGCCCTCCATCCTTCAATCATCTGTTTCAACAGCTGCTTTTTTTTTTTTTTTGTTGGGACCTGATAACACTAACGGCCTAACCAAATTTGTTAATATATTTGACAGGTGATGAAAAGTTTGACGCATCCAGTGTTGAACAGCACAGCATTTGAGCCTGCATGAGGCTCTTTTTTTTTTTTTTTTTGCACTTCTCCTGTGCTGGTGTTTGGTTTCACTGCTCACCCATCACAGAGGCAGCTCACTATATGTTGTGATATATATCGACGCAAAGGACCTCCATTACCTCCCTCTCAGTTCTTCCTCCCAGCATGTGTTGGCCAGCCTGCCACAGAAAGTGAATGTAACAGGAAAACACCAAGTCCGTACCAATTATCCCCTTATCGTGGATCAAGGCCCAAACCTTTTTTTTTTGCTCCTTAATCTGAGGTCCTTTTAATGGAGCTGCCTAAAAGGAGAGGAGATACCTTTGTTTTGCCTCCCATTGCCCAATGACTCATACTTCCAGGAAGCGTTACAGAAGACTGGCTTCATGGATCAATCATAGGAAAAAAAAAAAAAACTGAGGTGGATGGCTATGATTGGGCTGTTAGAGGATGGCGAATGAACATTGCGTGACTTTCCTTAGTAAATATCATCCGACACATGACATCAACAGGGAGTCTGAGTGCTGCGTGAGTGGTTGACCTCTTCATGTTGACGTCAGGTTCGGGTTTTGTTTGTCTTTGTGGAAGGTGAGCTCATGTGGAGGAAGTTTACAGTTGGATGAATCCTCTTAAGGGCTGGCAACTTAATGGTGAATGTTATATAATCTGACTTTTTATTTTCTATTTTTGACTCACAAAAAAGGTTAAGAAACAAATCTGATCGGGGTAATCTCTTACAGATTATATGATAAATTAGATTAATTCACATTTTTCCTTCATTTTGATATGATGGATTGGTTGTCTTTAGAACTTTAGAACACTTTTAGATAAATAATGTATTATACATATCATTTTTTTTCATCATCATTTATCTATTTACCATTTACCCTCTATTGGAGCCTTTCCTTTGTTTGTATATGTATATATATATATGTGTGTGTATGTGTATATATATATATGTGTATGTGTGTGTATATATATATATATATATATATATATAATTCTTCTCATCACTTTAGCTGAGTGAAGCAGATGCCTAAAGCACAGCAGCTTTGTCCAGCTGTTTAATGATATGGCTTTTAATGTATTCTCCCCAGTCTGTTATGAATTAGTCTTCACTCAGTCCCCACAATGCGAGTGCTTCTGTTAATGCTAAAACAATGACATTGGCCGTGTGGCCTTCTGCAGACTTGGCAGTTGGAAAATATTTGCTTTCCTAAATCCAGTCGTGCCCAGTGAAGTGGACATCGAGGCTCATATATGCTTCGGCTGTGCAACTTGACCACAAATCGAATGCGTTGGAGCAGTACACGATACACTTTGAAAATACTTTTCAAAAGTCTCTTTCTCTCTTTGCACACTGTGTTCAGCTTTGGAAATGCTGCCTGAGAGAAATATTGATAGGCAGGGAGGTGGTAGCAGGGGTCAGTTACTTTAATCGCCTGCCCAAATCCAACATTTTTTCGACCGTGCTTCTTGGCACCGTCTTTTGCACTAAAGGAGGCTTGTTGGTTTTGTTGGTTTTTTTTATGTCGTGAGGCAAAAGTGGACACGATGTTCCATTGTTGTAGTCTTTGTTGAGTCTGATACTCTGAAGTCTTGCATCGTGCTCACTCTAAAGGTTGGCACTGGTTCAGATGGTAGAACGGGATTACTGGTATGATGACCCGTCTTTGTGGGAGAAGGCTTTTCACACAGTTTGAAGTGCACTCCACTCGCTTCTTGTCGGATGTTAAAAAGCCAAAATGGCTGCACACAACAGAATTCCTCTAACCCTTCCTTTCGAATTTGTCCTATTCTTTTGAGCCTTTGGGCTGTTTCCATTGGGATGTCTTCTTCAGAAACACCGTTGAGTTATCGTTATGGAGTCGCTCAAACATGAGCACGTGGGCTGCCTACTCTGATCGGCCCCGTATCATCATATTTCTATCTGTCGATTAAAAAAGTTATTTTGTCTTTATCCTTGCAGCACATACCACCAGCCTGCAGTGCCATGAAACTAGAAATCTAGAATTGGAAATGAGTTGAAGCGTGAATGAAGTTGAAATGAATTTATCCGCCACTTTCCGTAACTGCACCATAAATAAGGTGCAGGGGTAAAGACGCTGTTCCTCGGTCAGTAAGTATTTTTTTTTTTTTAGAGTCGCGGTTCGATACTTATTCTCTTTAAGAGTAATGGACCAAATAAAAAAAGATTGAATTAATGGTGAAATTAATTTGCGGCGAGAGGCTGCAAAGATGCACAATCAGTTGTTAAAACACAATTTTAGTTTTAGATCTGGCTTTTGAAAGAAAAGACATGCGTTCGGAGGGCCGGAAAAACAGATGTCTATGATTGCTTTCTGATGGCTTCTCCTGAACCTTGGGATTGCTTTTGGTTTACACGTTGAGCACATTGGATTAGCGCCTGGAAACAGATTAGTAAAGAATGAAAGAAGTGAGATAGTTTCTGCAATCCTGACCCATCAGGATGTAAAGCGGGTGTACATATCGTATTATCTGTCTGGAAAGGTTAAAAAAAAAGAAGAAAAATCTCAGTCCCTTTAAATATTGAAGTCAGAATCTTCTGTGAGAACTGGGTGTTTCCTAAGTTCCTAACATCATGAAAGTCGGAGGAAAAATTGCATAATTTTCCTTTGCTGCTAAATCTGTGAACCCACCAAGACGCAATTACATTTTTCTCATATTTCACTTAATCCCTTTTCAATATCACACAGAGCTATGTTCACAGTCACGTCTCACTGTGTCAGAACCGGGGTGAAGTCGGGGCCATGCCATATGAGAGGATTAGCCATGTGCCGAGAAGAAGACTGAGAAGGGAGAATCCACATTGGATTAGTCTTTTCTTTCTCCAGACAAAACACAGACGACGCAGCTTTGTCTTTTGTCCGGAAGCAGCGAACATTACGGGCTTTACCTGTAGGCTGCAGAGGAGCCCAGCATTCGCTTTTTTCCCCTCTCTTGATTGCTCTTTGTCTGCACGACAGGGGGCTGAACAGAGAGCGGTTCCAGCTTCAGAAGCTGACGGTATTTTAAGGCGGAGCTGCATGAGTTAGCATCAGGCCTGCTGTGCCCCACATCTGTGGAGAGCAACGCTACACACACACACACACACACACACACACACACACACACACACACACACACACACACACACCAGAAACAGAATCAAGTCTCCATCATTAAAACAGATAAAACCAGGTGGTCTGTCAATGGCCTTTCTTCATCAAATGTGTACCACAGTCATAAATAAGTGCTAATGACATGAAAAAACATCCTTAAAATGATGAAATGGTGCAAAAAAAAAAGAAATGTAAACATTTTAATCAACATTATTGTGATAAGCATGTGGTACTTAGCAGTTGTTACCACTGCCTACAATGGCAACTGTTGCTCAGCTGTAGCCAGCTATAGTTCATTTTTCTAAGTTGCTTCTCTGTTCTCTTAATGCTTGTGTATTTATGCTCAAATAAGCAAAATGTGATATTTTCTTTATCTGAAACAAAGGGGTTGGCTTTGTCTTTTTGTTTGTAAAAGACCAACAGAGAAACTTGTGTTTTCGCTAATCTGTACACAGTTCAGGTTTTCCTCCATGGACGGATTACAAAGTAATTAGCTTTCTACTTATACATGAACTAACAACAGTTGAGGAACAAAGTGGTTTGAATCTTTTTAAAAAGAATTCTTTAAAAACCTTTCATCAGAGCTGTCATGCAGCCTTCCTTGTGAAGCTAACGCTAACATTAGCTTCAGCAACTACAGTGCAAAGCTAACTAGGCCTAACGGTAGGTTAGTGCTTATGAAATTCCTGTGATTATGTTGCTATATATAGGTTGATATTATGTGTGGCACTAATTCAGGCCCTAAATATATTAAAAATAATAACTATTTAAATAATCTGCCACATGTGTGTGGAAAAAAATGCAATTTGATATTTTTCCCCCAAATTGCACAGCCCCTGCGGGGACAAATAATCCAAAAACGATCTATTATTTAGTATTTATCCGCAGTGCCTTTTATTGAATTGCATTACATAGGATTTTTTTTTTTAATTTATTTCCACTTAAATGAATTCCTCATCAAAGATTTTAAAGCTCTTGCCACCACTCTTACCCAACTACTTCCCGTTGGGAAGAATCTGTCAAACTGCATAGCTCCTGAAGAAGGCAATGAGCCAAAACATCCAACTATACTGTGCTAAAGTTTACATTGGGGGGGGGAATTAGACTCTCTCTGCTTTTGCCTCTATTCTAAGGATCTTATATAAGAAGCTGCTATTGTAAAGAAGGACTTTCATTTCATGCCCCCCCCCCTTTTTAAGGTATGGTCACTGATTCTGAACATAATCTTTGATTTTTCTTTCAAAATGTTGAAGCTTTTCAATTTTCCTTTTGTTTTCCAAAGTAGTTTATTTCTCTCTGACAGATGATCTAATTACTGTTTCAATAAAAACTCTGATGTGGGTTCAGGAGCTATAACTCGAGTGCCGTGCAGTCGGAAAGTGTTGCTGCTGCGGTTGTATTACTGTTGCAAATTGGAAATTAAACCACGATTGCTTGCTTGAATTTGACTTTGATCAGAGATTGATAGTGTTGAGTGATCGGTTAAAGCTATGGTAGGTAATCCTAGAGAGCTAGCAAGATTCGAAAGTGTCCACTCCTCTAAGCTCCACCCCCCCTCCCCATTCCGTCAGTGCTTCATCCAAAGCCGGTGGAACCGCATGCGCACATGGAGCAGGGAGCCGGCAGAGGGGGGCGTAGGCAGAAAGCAGAGGCATCTGATTGGTTTTTTTTAGGCGACCAATCCGAGATCTCGGATTGGTCAGCTTTTTCTCAGTCCTGCAGCTGCCACAGAGGTCTGATTATTTTCGTCCCTTTTTCTAAATACATCTTGTATAGATTTCTCTCAGGATAGACGGACCATTTCACCCAGTATTACAAAATGTGTTTCTGAACAGGATTACCTACCATGTCTTTAACATCACTTGAGGAATGGCATAATCAGAGAGTCGGTACTCATTGTTGGTCTGGACAAGAATACCTCAACAACAGCTGGATGGATGGCCGTGAAATTGCGTGCAGATCTGTGACTTACCACCCATCAGCCTCAGCCGTACTTGTGTTAAGCTCTAAGGTGTTAAAGGGATAGTTCGGGATATTTGACATGGATCTGTATGGCATCACCATAACCAGTGTCGTGCATTCAAACTGACTTACCCCCGACAGTGTCCTGTGAGCCGAGTTCTTGTCCAGTGTTGGTCAAGGCGAAAGTAGTCCGGCTTGTTTGCTGGGGTCAAGAAATTAGCGCGTTTTTCTTCCCAAAACAGTACGTGTGCTAAAGAGTGATTTATTTCATCACAAAAACCGAAGCCGGCAAAAGTCACTTCTCGTTATCTCTTGGGCCCTATACTGTCTCTCATTGTGTATCAGTGCGCACGTCATTCTGACCGCGAGCTGTGCGCACGAGTCTTTTTGTTCTTTGGCAGTGCTCAACACTTACTCTGCAGACAACTGGCCATCGGGTCCAGCTGGTCTGGGACGCCTCTTCCAGTTGATCTTGGGAACATGGAAAAAAGTTCTCAAGACGCCTGCATTCAGGAGTGCAGGGAAGTCACCGTTATTTGTGATGCAGGCAGCAGCTGTCCCGCGGCCGCCGACATCCTCATCTAAGGTTTTGTATCTGGGGCATAACTAAATCCCACTCGTGGCAGCAGTAACATTCCACCTCTGTCTGCATTACTTCGCACTTCAAACAAGTGCACCAGGATTTGTCGGCCACCCTGGGTATCGCAGCTCCAGCAGTGGCTCCAGCTTCTGTTTCCATCACTTCTCTGTCCACCCTCTCTCTTTCTGCCCGATCTAAGTCCATTTGGCGAACTTCCTCCTCAGTATAAACGGGTTCATAAAGATACCCCCTTGGCTCTGAACGGAAGTCAATATGTTCCTCGTCGCTCTCGTAGTCAGACATCTTCCCGAGCAGTAAACAAAGTGAACTCGTGCGCACAGCTCGCGGTCAGAATGACGTGCGCACTGATACACAATGAGAGAGACAGTATAGGGCCCAAGTGATAACGAGGAGTTACTTTTGCCGGCTTCGGTTTTTGTGATGAAATAAATCACTCTTTAGCACACGTACTGTTTTGGGAAGAAAAACGCGCTAATTTCTTGACCCCAGCAAACAAGCCGGATTACTTTCGCCTTGACCAACACTGGACAAGAACTCGGCTCACAGGACACTGTCGGGGGTAAGTCAGTTTGAATGCACGACACTGGTTATGGTGATGCCATACAGATTCATGTCAAATATCCCGAACTATCCCTTTAATCAGTGAATGCGATCATGAAAAATGAACGCAATAAACTTTAAACATTTGCATTATCGTGTCTTAGCCTGCAAGTGTTAGCATTTTCTTTACCCAGTTATAGGCCCACTTAAAATATCTAGACTCCTAAGGCCAATATATAGACTTTGTGGGCCTTTCTGCAGGCCAGATCATTGTGACTTTACACATTCCTACAGCAATTCAGTTATGAGCTCATCTTTCAGGCTGCCACATTCCACAATAAAGGATACCGAGGGACGATGAATGTCATGAATGATCAAAGTGTGGATAATGGATCATCTCCTCGCACACCCCCTCATTAAACCTAATAAGGTCGAAGCTACTTTTTTCTTTCATGTCCTCCAGGTCTACTTGTGTAAAGCAGTTTATGTAACCTGAACCCTAAATATTAAAATCTATAAATCTTTTTTTTTCTTCTTTTATATATATATATATATATATATATATATATATATATATATATATATATATGTTGCTTTTTAATTTTGATTCTTTTTTTCGGTGCATGTGGACAGATGTCCTACGTCATAATGCATGCATTATATATGTGTATATATATATATGTATAAATATATAACGGAGAATAACAAAGCGGAACATTTTCAAATCTTAACAATCGGAGAGGAAAAAAGAAAATTTCAACCGAGACACGTAAAAACTCCTTCTGTTTTCACTGGGGATACAAATGTAAAAACAATGATCATTAACTCCAGTGCTCATCCTGATTGTTTTTACCTTTTTGAATTAGAAAACGCCTTGTTAACCGATGTTAACCGATTACCTACTCTGTAACTTTTCAGTACTCAGTCGACCAAACAAAGAGTTCTTGTGAAAAATACATTTCCTCCAATGGAATTGGGCTGCCGTCTAACGATCCTTTCAACGTCAGATGTGTAGATTGCGGTCAACAAGCTGAATACCGGCCGATACCGATGTTAGGCCGATACATCGGTTTACATCGGAAGCATCAGTTGTGCTGAACCTCATAGTTGTTGGCTGCAGTGAAAGAGGTTTGAGGGCAACATCCCATAAACACACTTTGTGTTTATGCATACGTAACGTCCGTTCGTAATTGCGTGTCACAGATTTCAGTCAGTTGTTGCTTTTCTAAGAAGAGCGATTAAATGTGCCGACTTCTTGTTAACACACAGCTTCTGTCTCATTAAACCGGGGGAACGGAGATGCTCAAATCAATGCTCGCAGTTGGTGTGTTCATTTCAAGCTTTGAGTTTCGGTTTTAATCAAACGTACAGCATTCAGAGTGAGAACGACAGGAAATGTGTCACTGAGCAAATACTTTTTGATTTTTTGCTGAACTCTGATGAATCATTTCTCTTTGTCTTCACAGTAAACTTTGACCACTTCCAGATATTACGGGCGATTGGAAAAGGGAGCTTTGGAAAGGTAATGTAGCCTTTTTTATTTGTGCGTGTTTGAGTGTGTGTGTGTGTGTTCTGTGTTCTTAATTATCCACCACATTCATTATGTCTGAAGAATCAGAGATGCCGGCTGAACTGGCTGAAAGAGATTCTGCTTTCAACCTCATCATGTTATGGTGCTTAAAAGATGATCAATTTTTCTGTTTTAATAACGGTATTCAACAGAGCTTCCTTCTGTAAAGTCACTTTGAGGAGATCCAATTAGCTTTCTCATCTCGTGGCAGCCAACCTGTTGGGAGTTCTGACCCGACTTCTCCATTTAATTTCAGAGCAGCACAATACTGTGGCTGCATTCGTCTTCATGTTCATTGGCGGCGCTGAATACAACGGGGAGAAAACAGTGTGTGTGTTGGGCATACTGTGAAACCAAATTACTGCTGTTCTTTTCAACACATTTTTTTAAAATCAATTATGTTTACCAACGATGACATTGGCACCTGGGACAGACATTTTGTTGGTTGAAGAATTTCCCTCTCTTTGCACTGAGTGCCCGTATCAGGCTTCTGAAATGACTTTTGGGCGTAATGGGTTTGCATCAACACACAGCCGAGCTGTGAGAGATTGGAACAGTTTTTCCTCATATTATATCCAAAACATCAAAGCTAATAGTTGTCCTTTGAAGCTGCTTGTGTCTTTGTGTGCCTTTATAAATTCCTTCTGCTTTGCATGTCTCAAAATACAATCTTTTCTTCTTTAAAAACATGTCCCGTGGTTATAATAAGTCATCGCACAACGCCAAATGCATTAGCATGGTATTTCCTCCTTATTGCTTTGTCCCCTCAAGCTGCTGTCACTCCCCTTGTGATACTAAAGGAAATCTGCCATAAGCCAGGAAGCAGAATACCCTGCAATTTATTTTTTAATGAATCATCATTTGCACTTAATCTAATATCACAAAGTAATTTCCACATGTAAATAAATAGGTTTTATTATTTATTTTATTATTGTAAAAGTCAGTTGCTCACAGGCTTTTATTTTGTAAAAGTCTGTCGCTCACAGGCTTTTATTTTGTAAAAGTCTGCTGCTCACAGGCTTTTATTTTGTAAAAGTCTGTTGCTCACAGGCCTTTATTTTGTAAAAGTCTGCTGCTCACAGGCTTTTATTTTGTAAAAGTCTGTTGCTCACAGGCTTTTATTTTGTAAAAGTCTGTTGCTCACAGGCTTTTATTTTGTAAAAGTCTGCTGCTCACAGGCTTTTATTTTGTAAAAGTCTGTTGCTCACAGGCTTTTATTTTGTAAAAGTCTGCTGCTCACAGGCTTTTATTTTGTAAAAGTCTGTTACTCACAGGCTTTTATTTTGTAAAAGTCTGCTGCTCACAGGCTTTTATTTTGTAAAAGTCTGTTGCTCACAGGCTTTTATTTTGTAAAAGTCTGCTGCTCACAGGCTTTTATTTTGTAAAAGTCTGTTACTCACAGGCTTTTATTTTGTAAAAGTCTGCTGCTGTCTGCTGTGGAACAGGAAAAGAAAGTAATCGGCTGATCCACCAAACATGGAGAAGGGTACGGAACTTTTACTCGGCCATTTTCATTTTAAAGTTCTTCCAGACGGCGGAGTCGACAGAACCAAAGTCATCTGTAAACACTGCCAAGTTGAATTGTCTTCTCAGCGTAGTAGTTCCAGTCTAAAATATCACTTAAAGGCAAAACACACAACTGATAGCAGCAAGTCATTCAAGGAAACAGACAGTGGAGCGAGGC
The DNA here is from genome assembly GCF_027942865.1 of Odontesthes bonariensis. Classification (NCBI taxonomy): domain Eukaryota; kingdom Metazoa; phylum Chordata; class Actinopteri; order Atheriniformes; family Atherinopsidae; genus Odontesthes; species Odontesthes bonariensis. Next base: position 5,934,808 of record NC_134507.1, on the reverse strand, counting down.
TTCTACATAAAAACTACAGAAAGATGCTGATGTTAAAAGTGTGTTTGCACAACAAATGTTATGGCACTTTCATTTATATGGCAGCACATTTAAAATAAAGCTAAATGCTAAAAGCTATACGCTACTTTTGAATTCATTTTTGGATTTTGCGTACAAATGTGATTAATCGTGATTAATCAAGGAAATCATGTGATTAATTAGATTAAAAAATGTAATCGTTGCCCAGCCCTAGTATTATCTTTATTATTTTTTTATTATTAGGATCTAAGCGTTGGTCCAAAAGCATTAGCTAAGCCAAGAATGTATAGCTCTGTTTAGAGAGTGCAGCGTCAAGATGCACTGACAACTAAGCATGCTAACTCTGCTACAAAGCTATCAGTAGGAAAAACAATGAACTGTGAATTCTCCTTCAGAATACCTTTACAGTTCATGTAAAACAATGCATATACATGTAGAGTGGCATGCAGAAGTTTGGGCACCACTGGCCAAAATGTCTGATGTGAACAGTGAAGCAAGTGGAAGATGAAACGATCTCCAAAAGACATGAAGTTGAACACAAAACACTCTTTTGCAACATTTTAAGCAATATCAGTGTATTACTTTTGTTTTGTACAATTATAGAGTGGAAAAAGGGAAAGCGGCACCCTGCAAAAGAACCCCAGGAGACTTGAGCTCTCGGATAACTTTGACCAAGGGATCGGAGAAAGTCTCGAGAAAGGCCAGGTGTTGCAAATTTCAAAGCTTTATAAACACCCAGGCTCCTCTAACCTTGTCCCAACAATCAGCATCCACAAGAATCCTCTAAGCAGTTGCTTAGCACTCTGAAAATAAAAATTAATGACACCCACAAAGCAGGAGAAGGCTATAAGAGGATAGCAAAGTGTTTTCAGGTACCGATTTCCTCCGTTTGAAATGTAATTAAGAAACTGCAGTGAACAGGAACTGTGGAGGGCAAGATAAGGTCTGGAAGGGGCACATTTCAAAGGTAGAGGGAATAACTGATTCAATTAAATTCCAACAAATGCTTGAAGCAAACATATAACCATCTGTAAAAAAAAGCTGAAGTTGGTTGCTACAAATGGATAAATGATTCTAAACACGCCTCAAAATCCATGATGGAATACCTCAAGAGGCTCAAGCTGAAGGTTTTGCCACGGCCCTCAGTCTCCCGACGTAAACGCCATTAAAAAAAGTCTCTGAATAGACTTTAAAAGAGCAGTGCATGCCCAGGCCCAGGAATCTCACAGAACTGGAAGACCTTAGTCCGGAAGAATGGCCGAAAATCCCTCAAAAAGGATCTGAAAGACTCTTGGCTGGCTACAAAAAGTGTTTTACAAGCTGTGGTAGTTGCCAAAGAGGGTGCTACTAAGCAGCGTGCCCAAACCTTTGCTGCGGGCCCTTTTCCCTTTTTGTGTCACTCTGAAAATGTAAAAGATGAAACTAAAAAAATATATTTTGTGTAAATGGAATGCGTCATCTCTGCAACTTCATGCCTTTTGGAGATCACTTCATCTTCCACTTGCTTAACTGTTCACATTAACAGAAACTTTGCCCAAACTTTTGCATGCCACTGTATCTAGTATAAATATGTAATAAGAAGAGATGTACGAGTGTTTTGTGGAATGTTTGTATGAGGAAACGCATTGTTTAGGACCTGAATCGGGTTAAAAGGCGCTAACCCTTTACCATTTCACCATTCGTACCTTCTTCTAAGAAGACAACTGCACTCAGAGAGACAGACAAATGCCCCCAGAGACGTGCAGATGAAGTCTTTCCTTGCCAGAGGTCACATTGTTTTTGTTTTATGGCCCACTGTGGCCACACTCTGTGTTCCTGCTGCTTCTAAACACAGAACAGCACGAGTTTTCAGCTTCTCGTAAAGCACACTTAACCGAGCGGGGATGTGGTTGGAAGTGAATAAGATGTTTGGACAAACCATATTTTTAGACTAGTCTTAACACCTTTGATTGCTGCCCTTTTGTGTCATAAAGTATAGCTTTAGTCTCTGCACTATATTTTTAAATTAAATGTTGTATATTGTCTGTGTAGCTGGAAAATCTTATAATGAAGAGAGGTTTTTATTTCTCACTGTGGCTTGAAACGCAATCAAAGAAATCCAAGAAAAAGGTTCTGTAGTGCGTGTGTGTGTGTGTGTGCGTGTGTGTGTGTGTGTGTGTGTGTGTGTGTGTGTGTGTGGACTTGTGAAAGTGTTAAAATGAATCTTTTGGGGCTTGCTCCTGCATGGCAGGGAGTCGTGAGTGATGTTGGACTTGAGGAAGGAAAACGGAGGATTCCTTCTCACCCAAAAGCCATTTACAACCACAGGAAACTCTGCTTCTCTCTGCTCTTCATGTCAGTTTTGTTTGTGCACTTTGCAGTCTTTTATATATACATTAGCCTCTTTCTGAACCAGTCGTTTCAATCTCACTCTTTAATCTCAAAAGATTCTCTTTGTGTATTTCGTTCTTGTCTTCAAACTTTTGAAGACGAGGGTTTTTTTTGTTTTTGTTTTATTCAGTCACACAGTATACAACAAATGTGTTCAGTACAATCATAGCATTTTTTAAGTGACTGAAAAGGCTTAATGCTTATATTTAAGTCTGTCCTGTTGAACAAAATTAAGCTACCCATCAACCTATATTTTTACAAATACTAAAATAATAGTAAAAAGACAAAAGACAAAAAACAGAATTGCATCCAATAAAGTAAAAAAATAGAAGAATAATGAAGCAAAATCATAAATAAACACAAAATCCTTCACAAATTATAAATACTTGTGGCCCTCAAAAATTGGGTTAGGGTTTAGAAACCATCCTTTTGAAAACCAAAAATGTACTACAATTTCTTACATTTATATTAGCATCATTCCATAATGAAACCCCAACAACAGATATGCATCTCCTTTTCATTTCTTTTTGTCTTCAAACTTTTGAAGACGAGGTTTTTTTGTTGTTGTTTGTTTTAATCTCATAATGGCCGCAGCGCTGTCAGTGAATGATTTTCTCTGCTATGCAAGGTAAGGCCCCTTATCAGACTGCGAGACTTGGGTTTCCCAGACTGACAGGTTGTGTAAGAGACGTGGTGATACCTTAAAACGGCGGCTTGGAAATTCAGTGGTGCCACATGATATTGTGAGACACATCCCCTGGCAGCCAATTAGGAATGCTGGCAGCCAAAGACCCGGCGTCAAAGTCAAAAACCCTCTGCTGCTACACCTGCTGCCTGTTAACACATTGAATACCGGCGGTTTTTACAGAATTATGTCGTAGAATCCCAGCGTTCTAAACCATTTTTTTGACATTTTTTTGTACAGTCACAGCATATTATGTGATAGGGCCACTGAAACATGTTATGGCTCGTTTGAAAGCTGAGACTTTAAACTCTTTGTGGGTCAAAACTGCGTGTCTCTAGGTGCCTCCATTAGCGAGCTATCCTTAGCTAAACCAAGGCGGGTATCCACCAAAATCAACAACAAACTGAGATATCGGGGCTTTTGTGAAACGTGCGCTCTTTCAGTCTGTCGCACTTTAGATACTTACATATCCGGGTCAGAGGATTTGCGTCGTGTCGCATGTTGCAAAGCTAACCTGTTCATAAGACCGCCTCCACAGCCCTTTTACAGACAGCCGTTGCACTTCCTATTCGCCCCATTATAAAAAAATTGGCTGCAGTTCAGTTGATTTTGTCTGGGGGCGCTGGTGAGCGAGTGCAGAATGACCATTGGCCATAGGGCTGGCGCTAATAACTCAAAAAATGTCCCCGCTAGCGGCTGAAACCTGAAAATAATACTGTGATTTCTGACAGAGGGATGTGGATTTATATCGAAAGTACAATAACCTGGGAGTTATAGCTTTCTGTTTTCTTACAGGTCTGGCATTTGCGAGTCAGTAGCCGCTAGCATTTAGCTAACGGAATCTGAAGAACGCACGGCAGATTACGACCGGCTGCTTTACGGCACTCGTCCACCGTGCCAGAGTGCTAACCTGGTGCCGCTAACAACAACGAAAGCTAAACCAGAGGCTAGTCAGAGAGTATGTAAAAGGGCTGTGCTGAAATCTGTAACTATTTGAGCTAACACCTCTCTGCTAGCTCAGCGCTAGGACTGACCATGCCGTAAAGTGATGCCACATGCGTGACATCACGCGGGATGCAATACTGACAATAAATATGTCAGTAGTGTATTTTAAACAAATCTAGTGAGTCTAAAAAATCAAACCAAGTGCCGTTTGAAAGGATAATTTATCCTGCCTTTAAGAAAATTAAAATGAAAAAATATAAAAAATTCTATCCAAAGCAATGGCTGCATCTAAGGTGGATTTCATAGTACCACCATAGAGTTCGGCGTGCTCTGCACTGCTTCGTTGGCGCCCCTAGAGTGCAGTACCACCCGGAAATAGCCGCCAGTTTTCCCTCTCCTCATAGAGACTCTCTGCCGCCTCCTTAGACTTGTCGCGTGTCTTCTTCTCCTTCTTGTTGTTTGTTTATGTTACTTTACCGCCACCCTCTGGAAACCGACACGTGCGATTGGACAAAATGCGGAACAATCAATGCAGCGTTATCAAAATTGTTCTTGAGTTGACGCAAAGCCATTGGCGTAATGATCAAAATGTCCAGATGATGACACCAGTTTTTGACTGCCATCTATGTCAGTTCTGTTCATCACATAATTACAAAAATCACACAGAATGTGCATTAGAATGTATAGATTCAGAATCCATAAAAAAAAACGTAAAAACGTATTTTTACCATGTGGGAGCCAACGCATGGGCAGTAAATACGTAGTTTTAAGTGACTGAGTTAATATAGAGGGATGCCACAGGTGTGTGCTTACTGACACAAACTCCACTTGAAAAGCCAAACTCGGGTCTCAATACATATCAACACATACTGGTTACACAAACACAACCGCAGCTAACTGGTGGATGCTGTTTGTGTAAGCCTTCAGCAAAGCATTCCAGTGGGTCTGTCCAATTTTGAGTTATTTTCGTCATTTATTTATGATTTATTCAGTAAATGTCTTGACTGTATGGATCAAATTCAAAATTAAAGCAAAAAAGCAAACAGATGGCTGTGGTTAAAATGCATACTGAGCCAATGGAACCGCACGTGTTGTTGTCACTGAGCGTAAAACAACATTCAAACTGAGATATCTGCGATGGCTTCAGTCAGGGTGGGCAGGCACGAGCTGCGATGGTTGAGCCAGCGCCATGACCGGTTAGGAGAGAGAGTGCAGATGGCGACAAGACGGCAGCACAACGTTAATCTGATTATTTTGCAGAGGTTAATTAATAGAAATTCATGCCACCTGTAGAAATATGTAACAGCGACATGAACAGATTTTGAGTTCGTTCATCTCAAGCTTTCTCTCGGTTTTGACTGCTCAGCGAGCCGCCATGTGAGCAGCGATTCAGCCCCGACACTCCATGGAGAACCAGTGTTTCAAACCTCAATTAACCTTAGTTTGCCTAAAACACCCTGCACTTTAGGCCTCAAAGGAAACAAACACATTGTTGAAATGTCTCCTTAAAGAAAAGCCGCAGTGTGATGAGTTCTGGATGCTGATGGACAAAATGCACCTACAGACTCATACCAGAGTGGGCCCTCTGTCATGTCTAGGTGTTGGTGTATTTCTCTGATAATTCCCTTGTTACTTTAGATTTGACTGTGTTGGAGTTTTTCAGAGCCGCAACTTTAGTGAAAACTGTTAAAATCTTTGTCACACACAATTGTTTTACTCATTCTGTCAGCAGAAAGTAGACTTTCACACAAATTGCGCCGATGCGGCAGCTTCCCAATGGGCTGTGTGGGGGTGAGGGTGTCTTTATTTTTGTTTAAAAGCATAACCACTGTCAAACGGTTAGTAAATGATCTTTTCTTCTTATGATTTACCTTCTTTGATCTGTCACTGTTTCTCACAGCCTCAAACCCCCGCTGCCATTATGGTGCGTTGGATGGAAACGCGGCGAGATAAGGTTAAAGAAAATGCCACAATGGTTCAGATTTCAGTCAGTAAAGTGAGTAAGGCTTCCCTAAGAGCTAAATGCTTCTGAAATAGAATCAATGCAGCATTGCTCTGCAATGAAAGGGAGGAAAGGCTTACTTTTAAATGCTGCATTTACAAACCTTGACTGTTTATTACAGTATAGCTTTTATTTCGTGTTTTTTTTCTTTCTTCTAGCACTTTAGAGACGATTTAAGGGAAAAAACAGAAAAGATCTGATGAAAATAGAGTAGAGATGGTTGGGGGGGGGGGCACAAAGTAGGACCAGTAGGTGCTTTTTTACTGAAGTCTGTCTCGACAAAGGACAGCCACTTGTCCCTACAGGCAGCCGTCTCAACAATAGGGGGAGCTCTGTGGAGTCCATAGGGAGAGCGGCCCTTCTGTCGCTCTCCTCGTGGATTCCTTCACAGAATCCACAGGAAGCCTGACAGGGGGCTGAAGCATCTCCAACAGTGAGCCGATGACCACACGTCAACCGTGTGCCACCAAAAACGGACCATGGAAGAAGTCCACGGTCTGGGCCGACAGACGGAATGCATTACAGAAAATGCAACCAAGCAGGCCCTCTGCATTTTTGGTCAGGTTAGGTTAATTATTTCCAGGTGCTAAATACTTCACAGATTTCTAATACTTACAGTCTGAGAAGTTGTCCTGACGGCAAGTGTTTTGATTACAAGGTAAATAGTCTGCTGTCTCCAAGTTGCACAAGCCGAAAGAGCACATTGTTTTTCTTGGTCTCCCTTTGATTTGCAAGTCTGTTTTTTTTTTTTTTTTTTCTGTCAACCCCCATGCTCTGCAGTCTCTTCCAATTAATGTTGCTTTAAGAGATTGTCAGTGAAGTAACCTATATCAGCAAAGTGATGTAGTATCATTCAGGATAAAATACGGCATTGACATAGTTTGAATCCCCACATCCTCTCCGTGCTTCTGCCTCTGATGTTTTGGAGCATCTGCACTCTGGCAGATGGGGTGAGGAGTGACAGTAGCGAGGTGTGACTCATTCTTAAGCAAAGCTCGTTTGTGACATGACTGCTGCAGCTCTGGAAGGTCCACGTACAGCCTCGGAATCGAGATAATTGCCTGCTTCGCCTTCTCCCCCCACCTTTTCCTCATGAGCATCGCACTCTGCCCCCCCTGTGCCGCTCCATCTTCTCGCCTCTGGCGACGTCAGAGGACTGGCGTATCAGCTGAAGGGCTCATTAAAGCCTGTGCAAGGAGAGCTCAGTGTTGTGGGGGGGTAGACCCTCAAGGGGGGGGGGGGGCATGACATGACAGTCATCGGCACTGACAGCAGTTTAGTGACAGCTCCCTAATGCCAGCAGTCACACGGACAGGTTAACATCGAAACCGAGGCGAGGCGGCTGGTGAGAGACGAGGAAGGTCAGAGGTAGTGGAGGAACTCAGCTGGTGGTTTCTACATCTTCATTCCCTTTGCCATGCAGACATTTCAGTCAGAATAAACCTCATTAGGGCACAGTGGGATGGAGGTAGAAAAACTGAGACAGGCGGTGGCAGTGAGTGGATGTTGGATAAGACACAAGGGCAAAAGGACAGCGAGAGAGACGCTGACATGCTCATCATATTGGAGAAAGGTACCAGCGGCAATGGAAAGGGCAGTCGATGATGAAGCCTTTGTGAGCATTTTCTCTCTTTGTTAGTGCTGCAGGGCTTCTAGTCGGCACGCTCGGTGTCCACCTACCTCTGAAGACTGCCACTGGAGCCAGATATTGCTCCTATAGCCTTCTCCCTCCCCATTTCCGTTCTAGCTTCAGGTGTGAAGATGAGAATTCGTTTTACAAAGTGCAGCTTTGCGGCCCAGCCGAAGTGTAGCCCTCGGCAACCCTTTAGCCTAAAAAAAAAAAGAAAAAAAGAAGACTGTCCTTTCACACTCAACCCGCGGTAGCTTTTACAGTACAAAACTCTAATGCACAGCCATATGGATAAAATGGCTCCAGGACTCGGGGAAATCTGTTTCAAAAACACATTTCCAGGGAGATGTTTTTCTCCGAGCTTTATAATTCTAACTGTATTTTCTTTGCTATGTTGGCTGAGCATATTCTGAAATCGACAAAAAAAAAAAGAGAAAATAGGTCATTTGGAGGCGTTGATATTAACGTTCCTGCCAGCGGGATATCACATACATGGTAATGCTGGAAGTCACAAAGTCACTGTGACCTCTATAAGTTTCCACTGCAGTCTGCATCTTACTTAATCGACAAAGTTTTACAAAGCGTGCCTTCTGTAGACACACACACTAATGAGCTGTCTCTCCTGAGTGTTGCAACATTTCCACTAACAGTCTGGTTAAACTCTTGCCTGTATTCATTACCATTCCAGCCATTCTTCCTCTGAGAATACCTCAAGTGTCAGTATTCACATGTACGGCATCATTATTTAATCCGCTGCCTGTCTTAGTCAGACATAGGAGGGAGTTTTGTTTCGCCTCCACATTTCTTATATCTGTCAAGCTCCATGGAGAATGAATTACTGTGACAGGAGCCAGCGTTTCACCTCTCGGGATAAGGTTATATTTTCTGATTTAAAATCTCATCCAAATCTGTGATGAAATAAGTTGTTTGGCTTTAAAAGTTCAGATAAGAATTCCATCAATTTGTAGTCTGTGTCCTTTCATCGTCTGTGCACCCTGCCTCGCCTGGACATGAGGGAACACGAGACACACGAGTTAAATCCTGTATGGCCTTTTAGGATCCTGAAAAGAAAAAAGACACTATAACCAGCATAAGTAAGCCCTTGAAAAGGCCTTTCCTTGCACAACACTTACTCAACCGTGGTTTGGTGGAAGGGTAAAACTAGTTCATATGAATGGCCATACAATCGGCCATATAGGCCATCTGAATGGGTCATATGAGCAGAGGAAAACTGATTTAAATTGATGAAGTGCTGGGATGTTTAGCTCACGAGCCAAGTTTCCTACACTAAGGGTTAACACTAGGGTTACTCCTAGGTTGGCATTTTACATTACATTTACTGAATAAGTAGTGAGTCATCACCCCAACAGCGTTTCTTTCTCGGGTTCAGCCAGTAAACGTTCATTCATCGGGGCGGGGGTGGGTGTAATATAAAAATGATAATGGCCCCATCAACTCAATTACATTGTAATGATGCTGCCTATCACATTAGCATCTTTCATCTCTGGCAGATGGGATGATTCAGTCAGTTTCTGTGTGAAGAAATGAAAGCCAGGTAAGGGAGCAAATGTTTCAGCCTGCTGTTGCACTTTCCAGAAAGAAAAAAAAAATGTCACAGTAGATGACTTTTAATATGTGCGTTTTTTAATTCCACATCAAGTCGTGCAATTAATTTGAACGGATTTGGGATCTGTCACTCAGGGTCCCTGATGCCCCCAGCCTTGCTAATTTTATTACTAAAACCTAATTCTGTCTTCATGGTGAAGGCTCTAAACATTATTTACCTTCCTAGCCAGCCATATGTTTGGCTTGGGGGTTAATAACCCTTTTTTTGTGAATAAAACTCTTATTTCTTTTTGCTTTACTCAGACTTTGATTGCAATGGGGGCCAAGGCATAACAAAATCAGTCGGTTTGTGAAAAAGCTGGCATGTCAGTGTTGTGATCGGTCCCATAGGGACGGGAATGGTGCACTGAGTGACATTTCTATACAGACGGCTCAGGAGAGGAAAACCTCAGAGAGAGGACCAGAGGTGTGAGCTGTCAGAACTGACAGCTGAACTGAAATGCCATGTCGAGTGTCTGTCATTAACAAGTCAGGGATCAGTTTAACAGGGAGGGTGTCAGTCAGTGCAGCTCTCGGATTAACTGAAAACCGACTGGTCCTCACTTTTAACTTTAACGGAGGGCGCACAGTTTCTGCGAGGTCACGGCAGCATCCGTTACCCAACAGCCTCTACTTCAGTCAGGATGATCTGAAACAACACAGCACATAAGTGCTTTCAAATTCTTCCATGTTAATGCATATGTATGAGATACTTCATCCTTAATGAAACCCTCAGTTACTCCTCTAACGTCGTCAGTACATCTGAAGAGAATATACTGGAGATGAGCCTTCGGGCTCTCTTTGTGCATCTGTGTTCTCTTTCACTTTGATGCATGTAATGCTCATTATGCCGTCCTTATATTTCCCCACCTTCATACATGAGCGGCTTCAAAGCCTCCCTGTTTGTTCAATTCAAACTGGAGGTAAGCTCATTTATACGTCTGCGCTTTAAGAGCAAACTTCTCCTCTTTGGTGTATTTTCCCAAGAGTTTTTTTTTTTTTTTTTTTTTTTTTTTTAGAATATTCATATTAGTTAAATCCCATCTATTTAAATTTTTTGCTTTAGTTTTACACACGAAACCCCCTTTAAATTCCGACAGCGTACTGCAGGCAAGTTTTCATTTGGCAATAGATCGGTATGGCGGGGGCAGAATAAACAGCTTGGGTATTAGCTGGGGCTGGTGCTGTTGATTATTTTGGTAATCGGGTATTCTGTGATTTATTTCATCAACTCACTGGGGAACTTTGACAAAGTCACGTAGTTGGCAACGGTGGGGAGAAGTTTCGTGCAAGTTCAGCTTACCTTGCGACTGACAAATGCAGAGAGAAGGGCCACGAGTGAGGAGAACCACACACTGGCAACTTTACCAGCAAAACGGATAGTCATACCGTGTTGGTATGCTAGTCAACAATCTCCATAATCTCCAGTAGATGCGTAAAACTCCGCCCTCCCTTCAGGAATTGGCCTGATTGATTTTTGGAGAGACTGTTCTGGGTCCCAGAAAGTTGGATAAAGCATGTATTGCATACCAGCATCCAACCCAACACGCAATCATACACACTGATCAAACTAATAAGGTCTTCTTTTGAACACGGAACAATCGCTATGAGTATTTACATTTTTTTTTTCTTACTTTTTACCAAAGACTTTGATCATTTTCGGTAGCTGTAAGAAGACTCCGTCTCAGAGACGGCTGCACTCTTAGTCGCCAGAACGGTGTGCAACTGTGTGAGTTGTAGCCGAGATGTTTTCAGCGTTTTTGTTTTTGTACTACAAAGTCTGCTTTTGCTCATTAGTCTCACAAGTCCACTCCATGACTTCTCTTACTGATGGTCACGTCTGCAGTAATGGTTCATCTTGCAGCTGAGGAAATGGAGAGCCCCGCTCGGTTAAAAACACTCACTTTTCCTGCAGGCTGACAGCAGCCGCTGAACACGAGGACACATCCAGTGGAATGAACCAAATGAAAGTGCAAATTACTCCTTCTTCCCCCTGGATGACATGTTTATTAGACCCTGAAATTGTGTTTGCCTGGCTTGCCTCTTTGAAAGCACTCTTTCCAAAATGTATGCAGAATTTTTGGCAACAAGAGCGCGTGTGGATGAGGAGCTGGTTTCCAGGTTTTGCCTCACTTGTAACGACTCTTTTTCAATCACAGCTCACTGGTGATGAGTGTTAATCAATTGCACCATCAGCGAGCACATTCCGAAGCTTAAGCCGAAGGATTGATGAAGGTCGGCGGCACCTTATGTACAGCATACTTGTGGTGAAGTTTCTAGAAAAAAACCCAGAGCTGCTCTGTCTCTCACTCCCATCCTCCCTCCTCTCTGGCAGCAGTCGTCTGTCTGTCCGTGCTGCTGCCATGTGTCTCAGTCAGGAGCTCTCGGTCGATTTGGCACTCGGCTGACCTAGAAAACACAAGAAGTGCAGCTTCCAGAGTGCGTCCACTAAATTTAAAACCCAGCCTTTTTTCTCCTCGGTGCCTTGTCGTCCCAGGAGCTTTAGTCCTCCTGACAACAATTGATAGGACGGCTATCTAAAGCAGAACAGTGGAGGGGATGAGGAGAAAGGCAACGGCGGCGGATTGGAAAGGTAAACAACGTGCAGGCATCCCTCGGATTTCACAGCGACACTCCGCTTTGAAGCGCCACATGAAAGAGTCGAAGACCAAGAGATATGTTTAGCTAATAAGCATTTAATAAGGCTGTGTGTTCAAGGAGCATGTAACATTGAGATTAAACAGCGGGAGGTATGGGTACAGGGAGCAGAGAGATGGGTTCAGAGCTAGATCACTTTTTTTACGCATTGAAGATTTAGTTGCCAGAGCGGGTTTTGGTTTTATGCTCGTTTGTTTAGGTTGCTGCCAAGAGTTCAGGTACACAAAGACACCAACAGGGTTCAGATGACTCTGTTGGGACTCTTTTTGGACTTTGATTCCCAGTGTTATGAGATAAAGTCAGTACCTGGTATTAGGGGTGGGCGGTATGCACGGTATCATACCTTATGCGGTATTTTTCACCAACGGTAGAGATTTTTTTGCCATACCTTATACCGCAATAGCTCATGAGTCCTGTAGATGGCAGTAATGCAAAGTTTTGAACATCCGCTTGGATATGCCGGGCGACAGTAATCGCAAGACACGGTAACACGAGTAATTTGTTTTACCACCTGCGGGCTAACCATGCTCCGGAATATGAAACGAGTCAAAGCCGGTGTTCTGTCGACTTCTCCTACTTGTCGAGATTTGCTATTTTTTTTGTGCCGAGCCGATTTTCTAAGTTTCGTTTTCACGCCCATAATGTTTTGCTACCCTGCGTCTCAGCTGGTGTGTAACGGTAACATCCTCAAAATCCTGATTATTTTCTGTTTTGGAAGACATGCAAAGTAATAAAACACTTATCGTATTAACAAGCAGTTTAACATGCACAAATGGGGTGAAACATCTGAAACATGACGCATATTTGAGCATGTTGAATAAGTGGAAGGCGCCAATGAAAGTTACGTTATCCAAGAGGCAGCGGCTTCTCTCTCACAGAGTTTATTCGAGGAAATGTAGCGTTTCTTATTTTTTAAATATAAATATAACGTATATATTTTTATATTTCCTGTGTTTTCTGTTTTGCACAATACATTTCATTTAATATTGCTGCAAACATCCTGATTGAAAGTGTTTATTTGGTGCTATGGTAACCACTGAGAAACTGTTCTGTTGTAATTTATATACAAAAGTACCATACCGCGATATATACCGTATACCGTCAGTGGCTCAAATTTTACCGGGGTATACATTTTAGGCCATACCGCCCAGCCCTACCTGGTATGCCACAAAGGTGGCAGGTACATACTTTTCATCCGGGGCAACATATATGCTGATGACCACTTCACTTAGGCAAGTAAGCATCTAAGAGCATCCCTGAGAAGATATCGCTGATTTCAGAAGGATTTTTTTCTTTTCTGATCTTTGTTCTGATTCCATTTTAATTATTATTTTTTTTAATTGTAAATGTGTTTACTCTGTGCTACATGGAAAAACTAAACTCCTGATCATGGGACTTCTGCGTAGGTTTAAGTTTTGGGCATTTCCCGCTTTTCCAAACAGAATTATGTCTGTGAACAGATTGGTGAAATGTAACTTGGGATTTGGTGTTGGCACGTCTGGGGGGAAAATCTTTATTTTTTTTAAGTCTTTTTTTTTTAAAGGATTTTCAATGGTAATTTAACTAGGAAGAGTTTCATTGATATCAAATCATCATGATCGGGATCATAATGACAGAACTCAGCTCCGGTCAAAACAAAGATCGATCCGGTAATACACATTCGGCATGAATAAACATGCTCATGGATTCATTAGTGATGCTTACAATAAGTCATTCATGCCCACACATGAGATATTAGTGACTTGTGTTACATTACATTACGGTCATTTTGCAGACGCTTTTATCCAAAGCGACTTACAATAAGTGTGTTCCACATCGGTAGGCAAAAGAACTTCAGGTCACAAGAAATCATAAGTGCATTTCCTTCCAAAACCAAACGGCTAACAGCATAACTAGTGCTACAGTAAGTGCAATAAGTTAGGTACCTAGACAAATGGGGAAAAAAGACCATTTAGGAAACAAATAAGTGTGTAGGAAGCTGGGACGAAACAGGTGATGTCCTAAGAGGGCGGATCTGGGTAGTGTTTCTTGAAGAGATGGGTTTTCAGCCTGCGGCGAAAGATGTTATAAATTGTGTGCCAGACTTCAAACGTCCTCATAAATCAATCAGCGTTTGCGCTGCTGTAGAGTTGCGGTGTTTCCACATGACAGTATAGCATCTGCTCGGCCTGCTTGGAACCTCCGCCCAAAGGTAGCACAAAAAGAAAAAGTATCTATATCAGTTACACAAACGCATGTATTTAAGGGGATGAGGTGTTATACCAACATAATGCTCCTGCTTTGATTTGCACAGTGTTACGATTGATCAGCCAGAGTCATGCCTGGGTCCGCTCGGGTTTTCATTTACGTCGCCTCTAGGGATGGGAATCGAGAACCGGTTCTCAGTGTTTCAATTCCTTGGAATCGTTTGGCGATTTTTGCAAACGATTCCATTATCGATTCCAGTGGGCGCGAATGATGTCACCACGCAGCGTTGCGTGGCGAGTCCGGTGCAGCCAGCAGCCAACAGTAAACATGGCGCCCAAGCGGTACAAACGCTCGAAAGTTCGGTTACACTTCCCTAAAAAAGACGACAACAGGGCAACTTGCAAAGTGAATATTTCACCAAAGGGAGGAAATACTACCAACATGCAATAACTATGAATGAATGATTAACGTCAGTGACTCTGAACCCAGCAGCAGCAGCAACGTTAGCATGTCCTCGGCTAACACTGCAGGTAACTAACTAACTAACTAACAAACACTGCCTATCATGTTAGCACCATTTGCCTCATTGTAAAACCTGCTGTTAGTAACGGTTAAGGTTAAATGAATGCCTTCTCAGGCATTACATTTAGATGAAATCATGAGAGACAGAGCCTGACTGGCTCAGAGCCAGAGGCTGGTGGTACTACCCCCAGTTCACGTCTACCTCCAGCTTCTCCTTTCACCAGAGCAGGGAAGAGTTAAATTACCCAGGCCAGGATAGACCAATGTGGACCTCACCGTTGTTGGGTTTGTGAGGTCATGACTCGTGTTACTTCTAAACTAGCCGTGCGTTATGTTATAATCAACCAAACCAAAACAAATGGAAGTGTCTGGACAACCGGCCTTCTGCACGACACGCACATTTTAACTTTGGGGGTGAAAGAAGCAGCGATTTCAGTAACCGAGGCTCTGTTGGATTCAACCGTGAGCTCAAGAACCAGAAACCTAAAGCAGCAAAATGGAGTTCAGCCACACTTAAATTTATTATTCGTTTCATCCGTTCCTTTTCTTACAGCAGTCACGACTGCTTCTCTCATATTAGTTTTTTTCATATAATGGATGGACACTTTTAGTGTGTGAGTTATGCAGTTATGACAGTCTGAACTCAGCAAGCCAAACAAGTGGGAGTCATTAAAAAAGTGTCAGATGAGCTCCTATTCGAATGCTGCATTTAAGATTAGGAAAAACGCAAAAATAAACTACATCACAATGACAGCCAGAAATCCACATAAGCCATACTGTTGCCTCGTATCACAGTAATATATTGATACGCCACCCTGCTCTGTTATTGGATACCATAAATCAGCTGTAATGCCTCTGAAAGCATCATGAGCCCTCCGGGGGTGCTGCTGCCAAGGTTTACAGCCACTGCAATACTTGGAATTCAATTGCTTTTCTGTGTCAAGTGTCCCTTCAGCAGGGCTCGACACTCTCACCTTTCACCAACTTATCTGTGTGTATCGTAAAAGCCGCTAGCGGGATTGGAGTTGTACTTGGTGGGATCTAATATCTCCTCTGTGATGGATGAAAACACATTGTTTAAAGGGTGGTTATGAACTTCCTGGTTTCCCGTTTTAAACATAGCTCGCAGCTCTCTCCCGTCGGCCTGTCAGCCTTACTCTGCCTCAGTGCCCCCCCCCAACACACACACACACACACACACACACACACACACTTCTTCTGTAATAACCGGCAGCGTAATGCTGAATTAAGCTAATAAAAGGGAACTGAATGTATTGGGACTTCTGGGCGCCCCCGATCAAGATGGAAGTTTTGAAGAAACCGTATTAGAAAGTGCCTCCTGGGCTTAATTAAGCTAAACAAAGGAATTACTAGCATGCAAAGCAGAAAGAAGTCATGTGGGAGACTTTTAGAAACGTTTCCTCTATCTCCAATGTTATCAGATGCTTTTAAGTCTGGAGCATTAATCATGTTTTGATTTCAATTCTCCAACACCCCGTGGAATCATTATCCTGTGACCCAGCGAATTAACATCCTCCGCCCATCCGGCAACTGGGCGAAAAGACCGAAGTTAGTGCCGGACTCATCATCTCAGCGGAATTTAAAATTAGTCTCATGATCTGCAGTAGATGGGTCATGCTAGCAGATGGGTCAGCCTGAGTCTCAGTGGGATTTTTGCGGCAAATGTTTGAGACTGTCCCGGGGTCACATACATTTTTAATTTTTCCTTCTTTTTTTTTTTTTTTTTTGTATGTATAAAATACTCTTAATTTCCGCCACTTTCTTTCGAAAGATTCTCAATTTCAGCGATTTTGAGCCATCTTTACCCTCCCTGCTGGTTCTGTGCGCTGAATCTTTGATTATCTGTTTAATATGAACTGCTGAATTATTAATGGGTTACTGTATCTTTTTTTTTTTTTTTTTAATCAGATCCCTGCTAGATTCAGATGTGAGTTTTTAAGTAAAAATGCTCAGGTAATTGCTAATCATATTACCTATTTAAGAATGCTCAGAGTTCTCACACCATATGGGTGTATGGCGGCGCTGAAATAGGAAGTTTTATGGCGTCTTGTCGTAAGAACGGTGTCTCTTTGCCTGCCAGGTGCCCGTGGCTGACCCATGAAGATTAACTGCAGGAAACAGCCTGCTGAGTTCCTCATTATTGGTGCCGTTCTCCTTTCTTAGCACTGATTAAATAATGATTGTGCTGCGGAAAAACAAAGCTAATGTCACGCTTCAGAGCTTAAAACAATTAAAAGCAAGCTGTTGCGATGCAAAGAAGGGTTTCTTTCCGCAGCTCTTTCCCTTTGAGGACGAGCACTCTCATCTGTGGCACATCTTCCCGCGCCTCGTCCTTTCCTTTCAAATCCTCCACGTCAAAAGGCTCTGCCCTTCTAACACTGTCCACAGAGAAATCAATAGGTCCCACCTTAATGTTTATCGTGTGTGCGCCTATCAGACCACCTTTAAAAAGCTCTCTTTAGGAGAGATAAACAGGTGCTACGTGCAGCTGGTGGTTGGAGATTACTGCCAACGTTGTGACAAGATTTCAGCCCGAGCCATGGCTGTCATCCTTCCTGCTGCCTGGAGACAGAATCTGAATAGAAACCCTGTACACAGCCCATATCACTGACCAACTAACCCTCCCCCCCTTAATTGTGTTTGCTCAATAACCAAAACGCCATTCAAGTCCCCTGGTGCATGAAAGCAGTCTGATGGGTGCAGAGCTGATTTCATTGTCACTTGGACTAAAAAGAGTTTTATTTAAGCTCTGCAGAAACGCATCTGGTTAAAACACTGTTGCACATTTGGTGTTCGACTGTAAACGAGGTAGTGCTGGGCGGTATGACCAAAAATACATATCACGGTATTTTTTCACGGTTTCACGGTATTTTTTTTCATGCATAATTAGGTGTTCACAGCATTTTCTACAGATTGAGAACAGGATTACTGCAGTAGATTAATTTAGGATGGTCTATTTTACCGTCATAGAATAACGCCCCACAAAATGATGCTGTTTACACAGAAGTGCTACTCATGATTCTAATGAAGTGAGGAATCGGAATGCAAACACAATTGCAGTCAAAATACAGAACTTTTACTGTGCAAGTTTCAAACATCTTTTTATGAAAATCAATACAAAAAAGTAGTGCAACTTGCAATAATTATATTTTTGCATCAATATGAGGTATTCACATTCAAATAAATGAGGTAGATTCACGTTCTAGCTCTAGCAAACGCGTCTTGAAGTGACATTTGGCTCGACTTTTCTTTTGCTTTCACCGTGTTACCTGCTGATGTGGCCGGTGCTGACCTTAACTTCATGCATTCTTCATATTCTAAGACATGCTTATGGCTAAGGTGATGGAGCAAATTGCTCGTGTTGCCACCTCCAGCGACAACTGCAGCCCGACAACACTTGCATAAAATGGTTGTTTGGTCGACGTCGGATTTTTTTAAACCAAAAAACTTCCAAACTACAGACACGGCTCCTTTTTTTGGCACAAGTTCTTCTGTGTCAGCATGTTCTACTAGTTCTGCAGCTTCGATTTCGAAACTTTCCATGTCTATCCTATCCACCTTCACCTTCGCGTAACGCAAGTGCTTATTACCACCTCGCACCCATAGACAGTAAACATGCGTGTTTAGAAGCGCAACACTGAAAAGGGTCCCGTCTCAAACAATGTCGCGCGACGCAGCGTTCCCCCCGTTGTGTAATCAAATACACCGGTATGGCGGTATATTAAAAATTCATATCATAACGAAATTATAAACCGGTATTCGGTGTGAACCGGTATACCGCCCAGCACTAAAACGAGGCTTCTGTTGGTCTTAATACAACCTCAGATCAGGAAAGGTTTGGATGGTATGCAAAAGGCAATTTCACTTCTGTTTCAATGCAGACAGTACGAACGTAATTGGCTTAAAACGATCATTTAAAGAACTCAAGTTTTACGTTTCAGGCTTATAAACTGGAACCGTAAAGTTCATTCCGTCTCCCAACACTAAAGACGATGTTCAGGCTTTGAGAATGCCGAGCAATGAAGGATGTCGGGGGGGCTTTTTGTCCCCATTCTCCCTGCAAACAATTCTTTAGGTATGCAACAGTGCGGGTTTGTTAAAGTCACATTTTTCAGTCCATAATCCTCCACATATTTTCTACTGGGGACAGGTCGGGACTGCAGGCAGTTCAATCCAGTGCCTGTGCCCTCTTCTTCCTCATCCATGCCTTTGTAATGCGTGCAGATTGTGATTCTTGCATCGTCTTGTTGAAAAATGTTCGGACATGCCTGGAAAATATGTGGTCTTAAAGGTAGCAACTGTTGCATTGAGATCTCGTTGCACTCTTCTGCATTAATGCTGAAGAAGTCAACTCCGCCTTTGGACAAAGTTATCATAAGGCACAGTTAAGTGTTAAGTGTCATTTGTGGATGCAACACCATCTTGTAGTGGCTGATTTCCACAGTAAGGTTCGTAATGCATTGCTGTTCTTGGGCTACGTTCACACTGCATGTCAAATGTGTTCCAAATCCGATCTTTTTTTTTAAGAGCTGGGCGAGTTAACTCTTTATTGTCGCGTTAACTTGTTAATTATTTAATGCTGACAAATATTTTATTTGCGCATTAGCGCAGGTTTTATTATTTATTTTATTAACATAGAGTCTGTTGCTCACAGGCTTTTATTTTGTAAAAGTCTGTTGCTGTCTGCTGAGGAACAGGAAAAGAAAGTAATCGGCGGATCCACCAAACATGGAGAAGGGTACGGAACTTTTACTCGGCCATTTTCATTTTAAAGTTCTTCCAGACGGCGGAGTCGACAGAACCAAAGTCATCTGTAAACACTGCCAAGTTGAATTGTCTTCTCAGCGTAGTAGTTCCAGTCTAAAATATCACTTAAAGGCAAAACACACAACTGATAGCAGCAAGTCATTCAAGGAAACAGACAGTGGAGCGAGGCTTCTACATAAAAACTACAGAAAGATGCTGATGTTAAAAGTGTGTTTGCACAACAAATGTTATGGCACTTTCATTCATATGGCAGCACATTTAAAATAAAACTAAATGCTAAAAGCTATACACTACATTTTAAATAATATTTGGATTTTGTGTACAAATGCGATTAATCGCGATTAATCAGGGAAATCGTGCGATTAATTAGATTAAAAATTTTAATCGTTGTCCAGCCCTTGTTTTTTTTTCTTTTTTGCTTATATATGACTCAGATCACTTTTTTTTTTTTTTTTGTCATGTCGGTGTGAACAGCAAAAAATCGCATGGAATCATAAATATAAAATGGGTCATAAATTGGATATAGATAGAATTTTTTGCAATGCAGCCTCAGTCTGTACGGTCAAATCGCATTTGATGCGACTTCTACGTCACTCTCAATCAATGTTTGTCACAATTTGTCTCTTCTAAGCATGATGGACGAGAGCGCAAATGTTAGCCAGCGGAGGAGGGCCAGCGAGGTGCGAGACTTGATAAGCATTTGGGAAGATAATTCCTGTATCTAGTGACGTCTTTGTTGCTCACACTGAAATCTTACACTGGCCACATTAAAAAAAAAAAAACAGGCCAACAAAAAAATCACATGTGGGCAGTAAATCGGAATTGAGCATTAAGGCCTGCAGTCAGAACGTAACCTTAGAATCAAAGCTGCACAGTATGGAAAACATATCATATTATGTTTTTCCTGTTGTCGATAAATCCCCCATGAACCATGAATAAGTATGCCAGTAAACATTGAGTATATATAACTAAAATACGTAGTTTCCAGCTACATGTTTGAATGATGCAAATTTTGACAGATTCTAAAATGGTCATTAAACTTGGTTGAAAGTAAAGTAGAAACGGACAAAGCCGATAAAACATTTCCCTTAAATGTTCTTACTCCACCGGACAGATGAAAAACACAAAATGTGTCCAGGGCAATTTGGAGGCTGCTATTCGGAGGTCGTCCTTTGCCCCTTGATTGGCTGCTTAATGGCACTCTGAGAATCACATGATCATTGTTGATGCGTCAAATACCAATGTTTGACATTAACGGTGGTGAAGGGAATCATTCCGTCCATTTTTTTTTGTCTTTTCATGTCACTTATTCTATAGAATATTTTACGATGGGCTCTCATCCACGTAATCTCTTTGGCAAACAATACTCCTCCTGGTTTGAAGTGCTCCAGTACATTTTTCCACAGATCGAGACACACCCCAACAGTTCAGACGAAGCAGATTAAACAGATGTTTGTTTCCTGCTTACTTTGTTTATTTGGGAGCCACGTTTTTTGGCTTTAATGAAGCTTACTCGTCTTCCTTTGAGGATAGTAAATCCAGCTTTTTCCCAACATCCACAGCCAGCCAGTGAAGAGCTTTGGCCTGAGAAAGCAAAAGCAACCTCTTCTCTGGCCAGCAGTCAAAGGCATTGTGTGTAGCCCGTGTCCCTGAATTAGCATTTAACAATGAAAACCTTGCCAAACATAAATAGTTTTCAGGCTTCTTACCTTTTTTAAGGTAATATTACAGAATGAATAAGATAAACTTTAGCATCCACGGCTGCTGATAGCTGGTCTTTGCCTGTGGCTCAGTCGCATGCTGGCATGTCACAGCGATAGCTGCATTCTTCCATCTCAGCTGATTTGAGTCTCGCTGAAAATGTCTCCATTCATATGCAAATGGGTTGCAAAACTTTCCGCCTCAACCCTCTCGCCTCTAAATTGTTACTTTCCCCCCCCTGCCCTATTCAAAACTCGTCTGATGCATTGAATTGCTAATATACTCTATGAATACATGAATAAATTCCTTTTAAAGTCATGGTTTTACTCGGCTGACCGGATCCTGAGGATTGCATATAATTTGAGTCTAATGGGGGAAGACTGAATGCAGGATATCTGATTGGTGGGGAAATGAGGCGTTTTACAGTCCATACAACTTGCACACAATCAATAATGATAATGCTCTGAAATGGCCGATGCAGTTTTCTGTAAAAGAATGGTCTCTAAACACGTCAGCACATAAAGTCACATAAAGGAAAACACGAGCCTATTCAAAATAACAGGGATTGTATGACATTTGACACCGTACGGAAACCTCGAGACGGCAGATTCTCCTCCTCGCATCTCTGTCCGCTCTTTTTAGAGACCCGGATATTTCACGAGTGGAAGTAATTAGTTCGGTATTTGCTTACAGTAGTATTAAGTTTGTCCTACTGAGCAACGAGCTCAGAGCTCTGAGGTTTCTCTGGGTTCATATTCAAGTTGGCAGCGGACTTTTCCGTCACGTTATCAGGGAATGCAATGAGAAAGTTGACAGATTTCAACATGATTTTCAGCCTTTCGGTCCTTTTATGTGATGAAAGGATTGATGAGAATGGATTAAAAACTTAAAGGCACTTTAATCACTGGCAGAAATTAAAGAAATGAACGCTGACACTGAAGATGACTCATTGAATGAGATCCCATCGGGCTCTCTCATGACAGACGAACAGGAGCAGCGGCAACAGTAGTAGTGACAGGGCGCCGTAATTCTTTTTTTATGAGCTTTCAGAGAAATATTGCAGAGCACACTGTGTAAATCTTAGGAGTTTTAAAGGATTGATAACTGAGAACACGCCAAACACTCATTATTTTTGCCCTTTTCTAAATGAAACCGGGTGGTTTTAGATTTATTTTTCCATTAAAGAAGTTTCATTCCTTCATTACGCTTGTGGCTCAAAGCAAACTTAAGATATATATATAATATAATATAATAGGAGTACTGTTGAACTTCTGCTTCCACGTTATTTTTCAAGATTGCCTCACATTTGCATAGAAATTGTGTTTTTTTTTTTTTTTTCTCTCCTCCGTGCTGTTTTCACCCAAACAGATCGCATCTCTTGGAAAATTGTTTTCTCTTCCAGTGAAAGAAAATAAATGTAATGTCCACTCAGTGCTGTGGGTGCGACCACAATTTTCCAGTCCGTCACTCATGCCTCGCTTAAGGTTGGCTCCTGCTTCACTGTTTCCCACCTGTGCAATGACTGGGTGGACGGATGGTTCACGCCGTAGTGAATTGTACTTTGCAATGAAAATGGAGCGTTGTTGTTACCTGTTACCCTGAAAAAATGCTCATAGGAACTGTCGCTGTGCGTTATCGAGCTCAGGGCTTGAAAGGAGAGATTTTTAAGCTGAAACCCGTCATTTTTACATTTTCACATCGCAAACAAACCATATTTTCAGCATCGTTTTAGCTAATCTTTGTTTTGAGACCTCTAAACGGGTGACGTCTGAGTGATCGCTGGCCCGCTTCAAATCTGGCAACCTTCGGGACAAACGTCTCTGGTACTGCCAAGCGAGAGCGAGATTTCTCTCCCACGGCAGGAACACCTTCCCCTGCTTCCACACTCCTCCGCTGGTGGGAGAGAAAAGCGGCCGCGTTAGTACATGTGCAGTCTTATGGCCGCGGCTTGTTTGGCAGGCTGCCGCGTTTTATACCCTTCCAACTTTGTCTCTGAGTGATCATTACACATGAAGTTGGAACCGAAATCCCAGTCGACTTTAACTTATCTGAATGATCATTATTCTACTTTGTGTATTGTTTTTTTTTTGTTTATACACACACACACACACACACACACGCGCACTGAAGCTCTGTGGGAAAGTGAGACGGCTCTTTACATCTCTGAGCCTTCAGTGCTTTGGGCCCAGACTGCAGTATGAAGTGAAATGAACATGTGAAGTTTTATTGTTTTTACATTTACGAAAGTTAAAATGATCCTTTTTTAAAAAAAATATTTTTATAATCGAACCAAATTTGTTCATTATTTAGATTTTTTTCCCCCCATTTAAAGTGCCATCAGAAATGGACCCTTTGTTTCCCCCCTCGACGAGGAGGCGCTTCTGTGAATGTTTCAAAGTGGGTCTGAAGATGCACCGTGAGAGATCCAGATATTTTCCAAGGTACAATTTCAAAGAAGGGAAATCATGTTCCTTGCTATAGGGGCCATTGTTTGGAGTTGGTATGAAGCTAGCTAAAAAGCAAGTTTCCTCTTGACAGTGGCAGGGCTGGCATATCTTTTTTTTTTTTTTTTTTTTTTCTGACAGCATATTTTCCAGCCTTGTTTGGTTGCACAATTTCAAATCTCATTTCTCCAAAAACAAGTGACAGTTTCACAACGACGTGGCCTTGTGGAGCGAAGAAACTGAAAACCAACTGATGATCACGACTCAGGAGAGACCTGCTCTGTTTGACGGTCTCCCACTTTCCCTCACTGTATCACATATGTTGTACCGCCCCCCCCTTCTGCACCGGCAAGCTATGTCTTCTTTAGACTGTAAAAGTTCAATTCTTATATCATTTGTTCAGACGCCGGCGATGCGTGGGGCCCTCTCATCAGTGCTGGGTTCCTAACGCAGCGAGAGGTCTCGCTTTTAGTGTTTCATCCCGAACATATGGTTGAATTGATGAAGGAGAAGGAAAAGGTTTGAACAAAAAAAAAAGGACACAAGTGGTGAAAGTCTGAACAGGGAGAATCCAGAAAGAGGAAACTGGAGGCAGAAGTGCCACAGATTTGAGCTCTGTGACAAGCACAATTATGTTGATGGTGTTTTACACGGTAATGGGTCTCCTCCTGCCACCATTCACATAATGTCTATTTCAACGCCTCATTTACCCTGGTGCTCAATCTTAAAATCTTTTTTTCCCCCATTTACATTAAGTGGAAAAATAAGTGGGCGGGGCAGTTGAACATTATTTTTTTTATTATTCATCACGAAGCGTAATTTCAGTGCAATGTGAATACAACAAACGTGCATTGTGAACTCAGTTCAGGCTGTTCCCATCATTTTCATGGAGAATGTTGGAAGCTCGCATCTGCACAGCTGCACAAACATCCATCTGGATGGAAAAGAGACCTCGCCTTCCAGTTGGCACTTTCCCCCCTTTTTAAGAGAATGAAAGAGACCGAACAAATGAGGAAATGACTTGCCAAATTTTTCAGTTTTATCAGAGCTGTATAATATGGCCATTAGCCATCTGACTGTAATGAGGCCCATGGAAAGATCCTTTGGTGGACAATCCAGACCAGCTAAGGACTAGTGTTCATGTTCTGTAAAAAGCGCTCACGTACTTAGTCGGAGACGATCTGCAACAACAGCAGAGGCTTTTGTTCCAGAAGAACTTTGATAATGAGCTTTGGCCTTTTTGTTTTCTTCTTTTCGACTGTGTTTACATGCACACCGGAGGCCAGGTTATTGGAGTAAATTAAGTTGAGAAGAAAAACAAAGGTGCACTTAAGAATGCAGGTGGTTGATAATCAGATTCAGCCCTCACCCTCCACCTAGCTTCAGGCTAAAGCTGGCATAAATGTGATACAAGGATGAGTAATGATGTTCCTGTTGTTCCGCTGCCACTCCGAGCTCACATGCTCGTGGTGGACGCAGAATCTCGAATAGATGAATAACGAGCTTGTGCCAGACAACCGGAGCTGCTTTCTCTGTTAAAAAAACAAATCCAGCGGGATTTTCTGAACCTGTTTCTCCAGTAATTAAAAACTAGCGTTTTTGTTTTCCGTCTGGTCCACTTAAGCATTTAATCAATGGTGGCAAATCTGGTGGCAAACGTGCAAATTAAATCGTGGAATTAATAAAAGGCCATACAAAGAGACACAAAAGTTCCCCCGAAAGAGCTGAAAGAGTATTGTTTTCTGTGGAAACAGAAGCTGCAGGGGCCCCTCTCTTATAGAAAGCCCACTCTGCTCTGATTGGTCAGCTCCACTGGCCTGAACAGGCACCGCCCACCATTCTTCACCAGCTCTTCTAGTGACTTTTTCTGGATTTATTGCCATAGTAAAAGTATAGAAACATATAAAAAAAAATTCAACAGTACATGAAAGATGCAGCTATTTCTTTGAAAGAAAAAAATAGTCCACACACTTTAAAGGGGATAGAGAATCAAAATCGTCTTTTTCACGTTTTTGGTGTTAGTTCTCCCCGCTGTGGGGAGTACACACGAAGTGCCAGCAAGTGTCATAACCTCTGTTTCAAGTACTCCCCTTTTTTGAATAGCCCCCAGAATATCCCCCAATCCGTTTTTGTGAAAAAGTGATGTCAGGCTGTGAAAGCGGACTACGATCGTTACATATTCTTCCCCCGGAAAGCAATGTTCGCGATCAATGACTTTTATTTATTTTTAACAGCATCCCCAACCGCTGACTTTTCCTTTGCTCTGCGCATTTCACGGAGTACAGTTTCATAAACCTTGCACGATTCCGAGCAGCAGAGTAGATGGTCAGTTCCGACAGGGACAGACAGACTGCAGCGATCTGTGCGCTCCGCTGAGAAGCTGATCGGCTGCAGCCTCCCATCTATCCATGACCTGCACGTCTCCAGGACTATGGGGCGAGCAGGTCGGATCACAGCTGACCCATCTCTATTTGCACCACTCCTATCGGGCAGGAGGCTTCGGTCCATTTGGACCAGAACCTCCCGTCACAAAAACAGTTTTTCCCCCTTGCAGTTGGACTTATGAACACTTCATAATCACCTCATAACCTGCCCCAGTCACTTTACCATCATTAAAATTGCACTAATGAAGCTGCATTGTTGTTGCTCTGTATATACATTTTATATTCATATATTTTTATTCTTTATTTTTTATTATTTTATCCTATGTTACATGTTTGCACCTTACGCCGCAGCAAATTCCTAGTTAGTGAACACTGTTCACTAACAATGGCAATAAAACGAATTCTGATTCTGATGAGCTTTCTTTCCAGTCGGTGTATTACTCTATAGCTCTGTTTTCAGTGAGAGCAAGGGCAGCCAATCAAGCAACGGCAACCGACTAGCGCCAACACCTACCTGCATTTCGTAATGAGGTTGCCAGATAAGCTCTGAAACGACGCCAATAAGGGAAAAAGACGCATTCTAAACCCAGCATAGTAACAGCTGTTTCAGAGAGCCTTTTAGGGAGGTTCTGAGCCATTACAGACCCAACCAATTTTTTTTGGGCTACATATCACATCACAGAACAAGGATTAATGCCCCATTCAACCATTCTCTATCACCTTTAATGTTTTTGCTTTCCTTGGATGGACAAAAACAACCCATCAGTCGCAGCTCTCTGCTTTATGGATGAGGGTTAGACGCTGGCCAATCATGACGACTGTAGAGCAACACGAATGGCTCCAAATCAGACTTGGCAAGAAAGTGACTAAACTTTCAAAGATTGCTCCAGATATGTTCAAATTACGTTGTATATTTATTCCTTCATGGGATTTTCATGCATTGCTAAACCACAATCGTAACATTCCTGGTCTCCTGGCTCGCGGTTAAAATGTTTCCTGATAAATCGAGCGGGTGATGAAGGAAAAGGACCACTAAAAATCCCAATAAACCAGCTGTAGATGCGCCCTCAGTTTTGAACCACATTTCTGATTCACACAACTGTGCTCGCGTGGTATAAAGGCCTGAGTATGCTTCTCCGTCACTATCCGTCAATCCGTCTCCGTAGTCACGGAGAGGCTCTCCGTCCTTTCGAAGTTCTCCGTCGGGCTGTAGGATACGCAATTAGGCAGTTCACCTCCCGATCAGTCGGCGTCGCTACGTCTACCGTGAAAGTCGTTGATTGATTGTTCACCTTCCGGCTCCATTCCACTCCTGACAGTGAACGATGGCGAGCGAGAGAAAGACTGTTGTTGGAGTTGGAGCTTGTTGATTTTGAAATGCAAATAATTTTAACCAAAAATGGCGGCGTTGTTGTTCTGAGAGGAAGGAGCTAAACCGGAAAAGTGATTCCGGAAATGTCGACCAATCACAACCCTTGCGGGCTCCGTTGCCTCGACGGATAGATAGGAATTTTGGCCGACGCACGCAAGCAGCGGAGAGCGTCTCCGGGAGGGTCTCCGTCGACAGAGAGTGCTCTCTGTAGGCGACCGTAAATCAGCCTTAACCTGGGCTGCACAGCTGATTGATGTACAAACTCTTAGACAGTTCGTGCGCACCTGTTACTATGCAACCAGGGTGTCCTCCTCTTTGTAATAATCCTCCAGGCCCTCAGGCTTTTATACGCCTTCAGACTTTGCTTTGTGAACTCCCAGACAGTTTTTGCCAGACGTTAATGTCTGCGGTCCACTGATTCTTGACTCCCAATCCCTCGACTGGCCGCAGCAGCCATGTTGAATGTGTTGTTTACATAAAACACTGATGGAGGTGTATTCCCTCTATACCTGAGGAATCCTCTGCGTTCGCATTCAGTTTCGAAGCTCAACGTGTGCAGCCTTAACATCAATATCTGTCCACGAGGCGGCGCTTCCAGCACTCACGCGACCTGTTAAGTGACTCCTGTCCGGTCCTGTCCTGCTCCTGACCTTTTACCGACGCTCCCCGACCAAAACCGCCAAACTCCTTTTGAATAAATAACGAGGTCATTTGTGTGGAGGCGCTGTCGGCTGTTTGGAAATGAAGTTCATCAGAGCGGCTCAGCGTGTCAGCATGTTCTGCGCGCGTGTAGGCTATCCATCTCTGCCATCGCATTAATTAACAGCTGAAGGAGGTTTGGAAAACATCTTTTATTTGCTCAGCAGCGTGGCCGCCCTGTTGTGGAGCTGAAACGCGGCTCGGACGCCCTGGCAATAAGATCTGTGCGCACACCGAGTCTGTGTCCGAGCTTGTTTTTGTGTGCTAATCTTTTGAATACATTTACCTTTTTACTAACGTGTTTGTATTTGTCTCTGTCCCTCTTTTCCTCTTCCTCCCCTCTCCCTCTCCTCTCTGTCATCGCAGGTATGCATCGTGCAAAAGAGGGACACGGAGAAGATGTACGCCATGAAGTACATGAACAAACAGCAGTGCATAGAGAGAGATGAGGTCCGAAACGTCTTTAGAGAGCTTGAGATCCTGCAGGAAATTGAACATGTTTTTTTAGTAAATCTCTGGTGATTATCCCTTGTTTTTACACTTTCAGTGTGGTCTGATGTTGCACGTGTCGGTCGCCTGCTTTGCCTGTGTGTGCGTTTTGCATTCTCAGCCTCCCAGATATCCCAGGAGACGCTTGCATGCTTACTTTTAAATCTGTTGCAGGCTTTAAATAGACGTACGGTTTGTGAATATTATGTTCCTCGTGTTGCACGCACGCACTTGGCAATAAGGGATGTTAAAAATTTTTTAAAAAGTTTAGTTTAATTAGGGCTGGAAACAAAGCCATTAAGTTAAGAAACTATTTACACAAGAGAGGTATTTTAAGATTTTAATTCTGAACCCGAGCTCGTGAAGTACAAATTTGATAATTACTGTGGTTTGAAATTACCTTGCTCTTCCCTCGAGTCTGATATGTGGGTGAATCGAGGCTGCTTTCATTATTCAACGCTCATTTTCACACGGGACACATTTCTAAATGTAATTGGGGACCTGGCTCTGCATTCACGGCATATTACACAAAGCACTTTACTCCACTGTAATTGGTCAAATAGTCACGCACGTTCCTATCTTCCCTGAGCAATCGCTGGCAGAATATTTGGTCTTCGACACGTTCCATGATGAATTGATTGTGTTCGGAGTGTGCGGACGAACCGAGGCAAAGTCACGCCCTGGGCCAATTGCCTCAATAAGCTCTGAATGATTTAAGTTCACCCGAAAGCACGTTTTTTTTTCGCCTGCTGGAGAAGCTCCTCCTCACCTCTGAACAAACTGAGGCCGATTTAATGAGTGTACAGTAGTGGGTCTGTATTTTTTATCTTCTTTTCTTACTTTTTAATTCCCTACAGGATGACATGGCTGCCAGAACCTCCTGTGTGCTACTTTTCCATGCGCTGGCCGGCTCCACTCTCCCTCTCGTACTCCGCATCCAGCACTATTTTAAGTGCC
Source organism: Odontesthes bonariensis (assembly GCF_027942865.1). Lineage (NCBI taxonomy): Eukaryota > Metazoa > Chordata > Actinopteri > Atheriniformes > Atherinopsidae > Odontesthes > Odontesthes bonariensis. Next base: position 5,905,352 of record NC_134507.1, on the reverse strand, counting down.
CATTAGTGACAAACATACTATATCATTTCAGCTCTGTGGGAATTAGAAGTTTCACACCGCCTCTCCCTGCTCGTGAGATGCTCCAGAATGGGCCTGTCCATCTTAACGGGGGCACATGGCGGCCACGTATCCGCCTCCCTCTTACCAGAGTTGGAGTGTTCTTGTTCTCTGCAATTAAGTCTTTTTTTATTTAGTTTGCACCTTTTTAGAGAGTTTGCATAATCTTGTTTGGGACTGTTACTTTTTGACAGAAAAGACGAACAAGAATAATCATAAAGCTTCACTTCGATGCCGTTTCGAGGACGTGCTGCATTGAATGAGGTTGATCGTTCCTCTGTTCAGTCTGTTCTGGACGGAAGAAGAGCAGTTATCTTAAAAAATAGTGAAATGTACCATCAGTACGGCAGGAATAGCATCTGAAGGATTGTTTGTTTGTTTGTTTATTTATTCATTTTTCCAAAGTTGTAGATAGATTTCCACCGTCTGAATGAATTCAGGAGGAATCTGAGGGGAGTTGTGGTGCACTCCCGTCATCAAAGTGATAAATCTCAGTCCAGGCCGCTTTATGGCAGTCTTTCTCACATCGTTTTGCTTCATGCAAACGGAGTCGTTCAGGTGTGCTGTTGTTACCTCCAAACGAGAAGCAACCGGTTGCATTACGGCTCTTTTGTACCAGATGTCATGTACGTGTCCGTTGTGCAGACGGACCTTTTTTGTCCCCGCCTCAGCCGCAGTCATATCCACATCCTTAAAAAGGCAGCTGTCGCTAAAAGATGCTTATCAAATCAAATCAAATCAAATCAAACTTTATTTATATAGCACCTTTCATACTAAAGAAAAAAGCAACACAAAGTGTTTTACATAATAAAATCAGTAATAAAATCAATTCAATTCATAAACTCACACACAACATCACACCGACAACCACACTGCAGACATACTACCCCCCCACCACCCCCAACATGAGCAAACTGAGCAACATCAACAACAATCAACAACAATCAACATTAAAATCAACATTAAAATCTGGCTTGAAACGGTATCGGTCGACTCATTGTCGTCAAGAATTTTCGTCGGGTGCAAGACTGGAAACCATCTCAGAAAATTTGGCTTGCAAATAGTAACCCAACATCTTTTAGTCTGAGAGCTAAAAATCATCGACTTTGCCTTTTGATGTGAGAGGCTGTCGGGCGAAAGTCTTTCAAAAGATCTTTTTCAAGTTTTTTCAAATTTGTCTCGCGTGGGATTACTTACAGCTTTAATGGATGGTGCGAGTTGCTTGTAGAGACAGACCTGCATGCGCACACCTCTCCTCAGTACTTGCATCTTTTTTAATGGCTGCACTTTCTGAGCGCGCCAAAGGTTTGCGAGGTCGAGAGCAGCGACCATAAATTCAGCTGCAATAAAGATTCAAATACAAAATCCGGCTTCAGAGAAACTGTTCGGCTTCTGGCCTCTTCTCGACAGCACTTAAACACCTACATGTGCAACTTCTACAGAAGATTTGGCCAACCGAACGAGATCCCTCATGATAATCATACAAAGCAAGAGAAATGCGTTAATCTGACTTTGGCAAATTTACACAGACTTGCTGATCATGTTGTGCAGTATGAAACCAGACGTGAAAGTGAGCAAATAAAATAAAGTTTCTTTTCTTTTTACTGATTCACTGCCAATACCCTGAAGAATTGGGAGTGGGAGGTAAGAAGTGCAGGAGACGATGGTGAGCGTCGGCTTGGAGGAAAGAGACCTTGGCAGCGGGAAGGCAGGTGGTTGAATGAGCTGAGTGGGCGGCAGGAGAGAAAAAAGGGGCTAAGGCAGTGATTGAATGGCAGTAGAGGAGGGAAGCTTTGCAGAGAGAAGCGGTGTTGTCCAAACAAGTAAGCAAACTGTTTCAAAAAGAAAGCGAACATGTTGAGGATAACAGCAGCTTAGATCAACAGACAAAGGAGAGCATCAAGGATAGATTGAAGTGCCACGCACACACACACACAAACACACACACTTTCTCAGGTATAACTTCCTCTGGATACTTGGCACGTAAGTTGTTTTTTTTTTTTCAAGCATCATGGAGAACCTGCCACATTACTCTGTGGTCTCGGAGTAGTTTTTTTTTTTTCTTATGTAATTCAGGAGTCATGTTGATTCTGTTGGACCTCGTCAGTCCTTTTTTTTTCTCTCAGTACTTTTGATAAACCACTCTCCAGCTCTCTGAACAGGGAATTCTACTAACATGTGTGACGTTCTCCCACAGACCAAGTCAGAAGTGGCAGAATATCTTAAACATTTTCTTCGACGGTCCACATTGTCGCAACGCCACACATACTTCGCTCACATGCGTGGATTTTCAACACCTTCAACAGCCACGTTGGGATGTAACCGTAGGTGCGTGTAACTCGGCATTGTTTGAGTCATTAGTTCGGTTCAGGAGCGTTTTGTTCTCCTGAAACGCATTTGGAAGCTGTCAAATAGAAATAAAGCGTTTGTCAGTGTGTGAGACTCGGAACTGTGATGGTATTGATGTAGAAAGATTACCAGACTAACTGAGTGAGCCATAGAAAATGCTATAGAACAGAATACTATTCTGACTGGAGGCTGGAATTGAACAATCTTCTAGTTGGATGTCCCCAAAAAATAGTTTGATTTGGATTTATCTTAATCCACCCAGTAGATTCATATAGGACCACCCTTAAGATAATCTTTTAAAGGTCTAAAGCCTTATATAAATGAGTATATGCAGTCTCTGGAGTTTTATCTGAGCATCTGTACATGACGGCATGTTGCCCCTGTGCACATCGCATTGACTAACTGCTTTGTTTGCCTGCCTGCTTGAGACAACATCTCAGGCTGGCAGTTAATGAGATCGGGCTGATGTGAACTCGGCCTCGTTCTCCCATTGTCTGTCTTACTGTATAAGTAAGAGGAACGTAACTGGTTCACTACGTGGGCATGCTGTTTTCCCAAACCCTGGGAGATCTGACAGTTGCCTTATCCGTTGGCTCCTCAAACAGAACATTACAATTTCTGGCACTTGGCATTTGGGCTTTCAGTGCATTATTAATGGACGTGCAACAGACCAGCTGGGGTTTCTGGGAACTGGCAATTCTCAAAAGCAAACAATATAAAAAGATGCAACTCATGAAAAATGCCAGCTTTGATTTAGCTTCATAGGAGTATTTTTATTGATGGAACGTAAGGAGTGAGCCAAGGAAACTGCCAGCCGGCGTCGGAGAGAATGCAGGAAAATAGACCAAAAGATGCTGTTGGTTGAAATAATGACGACCACAGCCACAGAGGGGGGAGAGTGGGTTAATCAGGCAAAGAGAAGGGATGCAAAATAGAGCAGGAAAAGTATTTTGCATTGTTTTTGTTTTTCAAAGCAGAGATGTGCTGACTAAGAGGATTTGTAAGATATCCTCCAGCTCATACCTCCACGCTCAGGCACACTTTGTGTCTGGCAATGGGGTTCTGCTTTCATTGAGTCATCCCGAATTGTGCTGTGCTTTTGAAGCACCAGCTTCAAAAGAAATGCATTTGGAAGCAACCTTGTGAAAGCCCACACTGAATCCCATCAGCCGGGGAAAGGCTGCCTTAAGCAGGCAGGATGTTAAGTCGGCAACCCACGGTAATTGCTGCGACCGTTCCCTCACTGCACAGAAACCTTGTGTAGGAGTCCAGGGTACTCCGGCTGGATTACTTCAGAGGTGGTAAAATTAACCATCATCCGCTGTACCCACCGAATCCACACAAATCCTTGTAAGGATTTGCAACACATGAGAAAACACATATCTCTTCTTTCCCTGAGAATGTCGGAAACCATAAAGTGCAAAGGTCACCTCTTGTCAAGCGGAAGAGGGGAAAGAACAGCAGCAGGGCCAGTACAGTACTTGATTATAAAAAGCAAGATTTTAACTGGAGTATAGCATCAAAACAAAATCCAGTTTAAACTGCATCACCTGTTGCCCCTAAAAGTCCAGAGACATACCACTGAATCATGACTGGACAGGCAGTATTGTTGCAGCAAATGCCATCTCAGGGTGTGAGCTTCAACAGTCCCCTGGGCTCCCCTTAAAGAATTGTTAAGGCTGTTGGGGTAAAAGGGGTGAGTAAACTGGAGTCAGAGTGCAGCGCCTTCTACACAATGGTAGTAGCTCCATGAGTCAGAAAGCCAGCGGGGGCAGTGTTGAGGATGGATGTGCCCTCTCCTCTTCAGCCTCCATTAGGAATATTGATTTCAGGCCTGGACAGAGCAAGGCCTTGGGAGAATGTGGAACAAATCAGTCAGCAGTTTTAACAAGCCCTGTAATGGGGTAGGGGTCGGGGAGATGGATAGATAAATAGATGGATTGCCTAAACAGTTAGTGCAGACGGCAGTGCAAAGAAACAGCGTCTCCGAGTTCAGTTAACCCTCTGCAGAGGATCTGTTGGAAAATGAGCTCGGGTGCCTTTATCGTGCGTCTTGGAGCGGGTTGCAGATTGTCGATGAAGGACAGAAGTTTGTTCGGTGACCTCTTGTCCCTCACTGACTCCAGTGTCGCCTTGTTCAGACCAACAATGGTTTCGGCTTGAGTTTATTGACCCTGCTGACATCTCTGGCTCTGATGTAGATCACGACATTGTAGATGGAACATGCCACCGCAGACCGGTAGAGGATCTCCAGCATCTTGCTCCACGCGATGAAAGATCTGCTCTTCTGTCAGAAAGTAGAGTCTGGCCATCTGCTTCTTGTGTTCAGTGTTAGTCCACCCTGTTCTTGTCTCAAGAGCACTTGTGCTTGACAATTCGAACCTTCTCACTTAAAATATGTAAAGTATCAGCCTCAGTTCTTGTCCATCTTGGCAGAAGTAGATGATTCATAATAGATCGCTCCACAAAGGCATCCTACAGTTCTCTATGCTCCTGACATCTGCCCACCTCTAATCAGAGAAGCTCTGCACGTTTCGGAACTGTTCTGGAAGTCTCGGGTACTCTGCAGAGTGAACAGGACCGACGGCAGGACGATCCCCTGTGGTACTCTGTAGTTTCTGAAAAACTATGCTACGGCTACTTTTGAAGGGGGACGTTTTGTAGGACGTTCAAAGTGCACTTTGTGAAAGCAGGCCAGTGGAGGTGTAGTCTTAGGGCAACTGCTTGGAGGCCACACTCAGTCACACAATTGTTGGACGAATCCTCACAGGAGCATAGCAGTGTCTTTTGATTGAGTCACGTAGCCAGTCATCAACTTTATGTAGGCCAGTGAAACTTTGCAGACAGCTCGAGCCAACAGAATCACAAGCTCGTGTTTTTTTTTTTCCTCGCTTTTTCCTCAAAACTGTTTCTCCTCTTCTGCTGTCCACCTATTTCCCTCTCTGCTCCCTGCCTCCCAGGGCTCGTTTGTCATTGTGGCCTCATTATTTCAGCCAGTTCCATGTGCTCCTTCCAGCCAGCTTTGTCCCATCCCGGCGTTTCCACGTGACCCCCACGTGGCTTTGGACAGTAACGGCTCTGCCCTGTCCCCAAATAGCTGCAAAGGCGTTCGTACATTTGTGCTCATTGTAAAGAACCACTCTATAATCTGCCATCACTGCGAGTACAGGGCACACCTTAAATGAGATTAGCGATTAAACATATTGACCCATTTCAGCAGCTTTGTGTGGAAAGATCTACAAACCACAAAAAGAGTGTGAAGCTGTAGTTGATATAAAGTACTTTTTCATTATAAATCTCATCTCATCTTAGTAAAGCTTCGCTTCACTCATGTCCGCTTGACATGTAGAAGGCAAGATAGGATGTCGTGACTTCACTGTACAGCTTGATGTGCTTTCACCAAGTGGTGAAAATATCAGTTAAAGCCAAGACTAAGGGTAATGGACACCTGTCCATATAACCACGTCGTCTTGCACCACTTGGTTTTGCATTTCCTTGGAAATTTCTAAGCATTTTTTTTATGGCTTCATCACATTTGACCTCCATATCTATCCCTAAATTAATCAGATGTTGGAAGTAACAAAGTACAAATACTTCACAGCTGAGCTGTACGTCACATTTTTAAGGTGACTTCATTTGAGTACTTTGAGTAGATATGATGGCTTTTTACTTCTACCCGCTACATTTTTAACATAAATATCTGTACTTTCTGCTTCTTACATTTCTAAAAAGAAGTTTCTTATTTTGATTTTAATGAGTGACATCTGAACACCATCTACAAAGGGTTTTAGTCGACTCAACTGCCAGATGCCCTGCTCAGATCTTGCGTTAAAAGTTGAGTCTAAGTACAACTTTGTTGCTTGCGGGGTAAATGGTACTACCTGCATTGCGTCCATGTTGATTACTTTTATTTTATTGTTCCCTATCAGATTTGATGTCGAACAGGTTTTATTTCTTTTGACATTCTGGTATGTTGTGAGGTTCAGTTGGTGCCCCGTGATGGGCTGGTGACCTTAAACTGAAGTAAGCGGGTCTAGAGGATGGATAGATGAATGGTTCAGTTAGTTTTGCATTGAAGCAGCTTGAGAAATGTCTGTTAAACAGTTACTTTTTACTTTTTTTTAGTACATTTTAGAGCCTGGACGTTTTCACTTTTTACTAAGAAGTTGAATCAGTACTATTCCTTTTATCGGTCTCAGGATCTTTCACAAAGACACTGGATAAAGTTATCAGGGAGAAGAGGGATGTTCATACTTGTATACAGTGTTTGTACGTAGCCTGACAAATGGGACTAAGTTCACACACAGTCCTCCCTTCATTGTGTTGTTGGTTTTGCACACTGAGAAGTGAAAGAAGTGATTACATTTGGAGGAAAATGGAGGACTTGAGTGATGCTTAAACACTTGTGTATTTTCTCATTTCTTCACACCTTTTAACCTGCTTCCACAGATACAAGAGCAGAGTATGTGTCTGAAAATCTCTTCAATAGCTCTTCTCAAACAAGTGCCCTTCAACTAAAGTGTCTCCTTTCTCTTGCCACAGTTCCTCCATTTGTATTCCTTTCATCCCAACGACAGCGGGAGAGTCTTTTGCTTAAATTGTCGGCTCTGTCAAATTTGCGTAAATTCACATTGTGGTGATTTGGAGCAAAGAGTCGCCACAAACTGCAAAGATGTTGTTTTTGTGTTCCCTCTGCCACGCTTTGTGAGAGCCCCGGAGGGTGTCGCGGCTCGTCAGCGCCGGGGCTTTCACATGCTCCAGTTGTTGGCCCTTATCTGACATCTCCCCATCACCTCGGCGAGGAAATAAGTGACAACCGCAGAAAGCCGCTGCAGTCTCTCTGAGGAGCCCAGATATTTCAACGGTGGACTCGGAGGATCACTGTGCGGGCCTCAGAAAAAGCTCATCCGTCAACTGGATACCGGGCATCAGACTGTGACAACGAGGTGATAAAAAGGTGGCGGTGAGGAATCCCTGCCAAAGGCAAACAGCATCCTGCGGCTGGCCATCTGCTGGGGCCGCTCTGCGTTTTAATAATGAAGCGGATCTTTAAGGGGTCAGGCCAGGTTGCTTTACCGTGGCTGATGTAGGTGGTTTTACAGTCATTTCCTATTGAGTGCCTGTGACAGCACCAGCAGGGAGTAGTAAATGTGGGAGTATTGAATGAAGAAACAGCAGGATTGGTTCCAGTTAGGTGGTAAAGCTCTTGATATTACATCCTGAAAAAGGTCAGTGTTATTTTAGTCCATTGTGTACCAAAGTGTGCCTCAGAACCTGCTTCATGTAGAGATGCAGGAAATTACACCTGAATATCAGCAATCAGAATGCCCTTCACTTAAAGATGCAGAGGAAACCTGCTGCTATAAATAGACACACACAGTAAAGGAGCTTTAATGGAATATAAATAACTGGCTCAGTAGCAATCACTATGCCAAATGTGGTAATAGATATCACCAAGGCTCCGATTGTTTTCCCTCCCGGGGGGGGGGCTTTTAAGTTATATGTCTGTTTTTATTTTGCTTTGATAACTAATTAGGATCCGTTGTACTAAAAGAATTTACTCATTCGTGTTGTTTAATATTGTGTTCAATGTGTGAGGCAGAAATCGTTGGGCGTTCCAAATCCCCACACAGAGGCTGTGTTTTAATTTGCTGTGCATGATTAGTAAGACTGATTGACTTCAGTGTTTAGTGGACCCCGAACATCCTTCAAATGAGGCGCATCAAGTAAAGATGAGCTTTCGTTAAGCTAAGATTCGACAAGCACTTCTCTCCTTTTGTCTTTCCCCAAGTACCTGGCATGTTTATTATGGTAATGATGGATGTTGGCCATGTTAAGAGCCGGCTTGGACACGCAGGCTCATTCCCACATTATCCAACCCGAGCGTACAGTATGGAAAAGGTACAACCCTGTGCAGTATCGCTTAGATGTCAAAGAAAAACTGCGTCAAAATGCCTCGGAAGTTTGGGCAGCGTCTAACAGGATTTCTGTATCGTGGCTCCACATGAAAAAGAATTACCAGAGAGTGTGAAATCTGATTGTGAATTATCACAAAGGTGGAAAACAATACAGGAAGATTGATGGCAAAGTAAAAATCAGCGGGAAACCCGGTAATCAGGAGCTGTGGAACGAGCCATTGTCCCACTAATCAGGGCGGCAGCGGCGTCCTTCTGAAATGACGCCATGAGCAGCGTAATACTTACAAAGTCCATCTTCAGAGTTGGATCCAGGGATATCAGTGGAGACAAAGATTATTCGACAGCTCAGACGGTGCAAGGTATACTTTGTGAACCTGAAAAAAACTTTCTAAACCTTTTCTAAACAGGATGGGAACATTTTTCTGCTACATATTGGGAGCTAATTCTTTTCCAAGATAAAAAAACAACATAAATGACCTCAGTAGAGATGAGGTCCAGCATGTTTAGAGTGAGTCTGGCCCAGACCACCACTATGAATGCATAGCTCTGACTGCTGCACAGTCAGAGCTATGCAGGTGGGAGTGTGATAATATGGAGCTGTAGAAATTGCCACAATAATGCAATAATGCCAAAATACTGGCTGACTGGATAACAGTGTTGGGTAAGTTACTTTAAAAATGTAATCCGTTACAGTTACAAGTTACCTGGTTTAAAATGTAATTGTAGTGTAACTTTTTGGATTACTTAAAAAAAGTAATGTAACTAATTACTTTTGGATTACTTTTGGATTACTTTTACCTATTTATGGTATAGGATAATCTGTATATTATCTGTATGATTCCATCTGTATTTATCACATTTATTTATACCATGCTATTTTTCTTTTCATTGTACTGCCATAACTACATTATACATTCTCTGTACATACATGCATTTCCCTAGGTAATTGATCTATTCTGCACATATCTATTAACCATCTTTCCTTACACTAGCTGTAAATAACTGCATTTTATCTCTAAATACTGCATGCTGTACAATCTGCAGCGTTACACTTGATAAGATGCCAAACTGCATTTCATTTATACATGTGCAATGACAATGAAGTGCTCTACTTTAGTAATAAATAAGCAAAGTAAGACTTTTACAGCACATTTTATTTTTCTTTGCACACCCTTGCTTGTGTGTGTGCGCCAGTACTTCCGGTGAAAACTTCCGGTGATTTGACAGCTAGCGCGTCATGTTAGGGCCAGTGGCCGTAAACAAAGGTTATAGCTGAGAAGAAAGATGATAATATAACGTAGCTAAAAAGACTAGCTTTCTTCAGTAGCCTAATGCTTACCGATTTAGCAAGCCTAGCATTCTCGTTGCTAATGCTAGCCGCAGTAACGTTACCAAACATACCCGACGTCAAGGAGTTGGCTGAGCAGGGGGAAGATTATGGGGCTGGCAGAGTTAACTTCATAATGGGTGAGTGCAGGTTTCATTCACTTGTTTTCATTCTTTCACAGGATTGATTCACTTCATTGGTTTATCCGATTGCTGGCCGCCGAGCCATTATGTGTCTGGGTTTGTGTGGGTTACTGATCATGGTTATTAGCAGTCGATAGTCAGGTTGTGTGATGTGTGTGTGAGTGTGTATTTTTTCTATGGGTACATGCCATTGACTGTATGAGCGGTCTGTGCTCGTTTTTTTATTTTTATTTAATTAGATTGGAGATACTAATTAATACTGAGGGGGGGCTGGTCCCGGGGAAAATTGCCAGGGCCGATTTTTTTCCACAGTCCGACCCTGCCGCTCTGTACTTCTGTCACTGCAACCTCGCACAAATTGTAATCCTGTTAAGTAACCCTCATTCTCACTGAATGTAACTGTAATCTGAGTACATCGTTTTTGCTTGTACTGTAACGGATTACAGTTACTTTTATTTTGTATCCTTTTACCGTAACGCCGTTACATGTAATCCGTTACTCCCCAACCCTGCTGGATAACACCACGGCTGTGTTCGAAACTGCAAACTTCTCCTACTACTCCTACTACTCATACTAACTTTAACTTTTTTAAGTTCCCGGATGTATACTAGATGCATACTAGATTCGCCGAAATGTTGGGTATGCATCATGAGGTTACTACTCATACTCAAACTACCCAAGATGCAACGTAACGTGACGTCGCCGATCGTCATTTCCTGTCAAAACGGCAGTTTCAAGCTAGCTACAACGAGGGTAGGTTCACTTCCTGTTTTCAAAACAAAAGCACCAATTGTACCGTAATGGCTATCCCTATGATAAAAGGCAACGGGTATTTTATTTTGTGAAAATAACCGTTAGTGTGTTACTCACTGCGGCTAGCTTTAGTAGCGCCGAATTCGTGGGAAGAAAATTGTAAATAGCCGGTATTTGTGTCAGGTTTTCAACACGTTGGGAATCTAAACGACTACTTTCTCGCCTGAAAATGTTTCAAATGTTGCTAAAGTTAAATATTTACAGAGTTTGCTCTGCATACTGTCTGATCGATGAGTATGCAGTTTGCAAGTATGTAGTAGGCGGTTTCGAACACAGCCCACGTCTACATGGGATTGGCTAAGGAGATGAAGTATTAATGCCATCCACAACCCAATGCCAGATTCCCCCAGAGAGCGTTTAAATATGCACTGAACTTTCAGCCACAAGTTTTTATGTGACGTGACATCGAGACCAACATGCTTCATCAGTAACATGACAATGTTGTACTAAAACACTTTTGTAACTTCCTGGTTGCATTTAGGCGATAAAATGACTCAGTTGGGGTTAGACAGTCATTACTAGAGCTAAAATGCAAGCTTTTTACAATGTGATCAACGTAATTTTTATTTTATTTTTTACGTGGTCCTATGCAACAATTTCTGTCCATGCGTGGGTTGCCTTAAACATCCATGTCATGAGCTTTGCATATGGAATGCACTGTGTGTAATGCATAAAAAAGCCACGTGTCGTATACGTTTGCTTTAATGTGCTCTGTGTTCGCTTCCGTTTGTCAGCATGCGTTTTCTCTTCCCTGAGACACTGTCACTGAGTGCTGTGTGGTGCTCCCAGGTACTCATTCCAGGATGAGGAGGACATGTTCATGGTGGTCGACCTCCTGCTGGGAGGAGACCTGCGCTACCACCTACAGCAGAACGTCCAGTTCGGCGAGGACGCCGTCAAACTCTACCTCTGTGAGATGACTCTGGCGCTGGACTACCTGCAGAACCAGCACATCATCCACAGGTACAATAGTCTTTGTTTTTATGTTGCTATCAGAGCCGTAGCCAGGATTTTGGAATAGGCGAGGTCCATGATGCGAAATTTTTACTATATATATATATATATATATATATATATAGTTTTTAATGTATTTATTAAATTACAGGTCACACAAAAGTTGTATTGTTTAAATGTCTTTTAATTGTATAAACCAGAATTTATTTTTTTAAATGTACTTTAAATGTACTTTAAATTTTTTTTATAGTACACCACCATGTTTTTAATGTTCATATTTCATATATTGTTCACCTGAATTGCGTTCTCTTCCACGAGTCGCACCACTCCACTCTTACAGTCTTTTTCACTCACACCGGCAAAAAACAAAAACAAAGCCCATGGATGTTAACCACAATCTGCAAAGCACGTTTCACAGAGGTTTTGAGGTTTTTTATGTTTGATTCAGTTGGGCATTTTTGGCGGTCCAAAAACAAACAAAAAAAACCTCGGATGAAATAAGGGAGGTCCAGACCTCGCTGTCCTCTAATGTCGCTACGGCCATGGTTGCTATTGCAGTTTTGTGCACAGTTTAAGAATAAACTTTATGAACAACCACGGTCTCACACACTGCAGCAATTTGGTCGATTGTTAGTATGAAAAATAGTGTTTAAAGCAGCCTTGATTTTAGTCAGTAAAATTCAAAATTCATGAATTTCCATTAAAAAAAAAAAAAAAAAACTAAGATAATGATGCGTTTTTATTTGAATGAAAACTCGCCACACGGTAGAATGCATCAAACCCTTATCAAAGTTCTCAGGTTTTAGACGTGATGAAAGAGTGAAAACACAAACTCCCAAATGCGCCAGTTCAAGCGTTTACATCTTCATTATTTACTGACAGTACTGTGAAAATATGCCAACTGCACTGTTGCCAACCCGTTACATCATTTTGTGTAAGCACTATAAAGAAGAATTAAAAAAAAAAACAGCCTCTGTTTTTATTGGTGTAAGCACAGTCGGAACAACAAAGTCACAGTGCCATTTTTGATTGGCAATACATGCTTCTTTCTTTAGGCTACAAACATGACTGCTTTGTTTCGGAGTAGATTTTTTTTTTTACACCCGCCTCCATCGTGTCCCCTTGACTCATCTCACCCGCACCCACATTGACCTCACAGTTCAGGGTCACCTTACTTTGCATTAATCGGACAGATGGTTACATATCGCCCCGCAGCTTTTTACAGAAGCTTAGTCGGGTTTCATTTTGACTGTTGGGGTTGCTAAGTTTTGCACCAGTTTAAATGTATTTATGGACTTGTTCCCAAAGTTTGGTGAAGAATGAGCATTGTTCTCTCATTCCATATATAAAGAGTCCTCTCAGTAACTTATAAAAAGTGCAATTAAGATGTATTAACATAATTTATCCTTTAGCTTTACTCAATTATTCCTATTTCTTTGCCAGTTAATCACTCAAAGCCTTCTGGACAGATTTGCATAAAATTTTTACCTGGGGTCATGACCCAACTTAGAAATTATTCATATTTTTTTTTTTTATGCCTTCCAGGATTTGGAATAATTTTTTTTTGTTTTCCATCCAGCCTTGGCATGTATGCTCGGACCCGCTCTTGGATTTGCTTTACATATCTAAAGATAGAACACGTGTCTTTTTCTCAATGGTGCCACACATCAACTTCAATCAGTGCAGCCTCGCTATCCGCTGCTCTCTGCCCAGATATGCTGAGCACAGCAATACCCCACAGTAAGTGTGTGAGAGTGCAGTCCACTGAATAAAAGAGTTGGATCCCCACAGATTGAGGATTTACTGCCACAGATGGCTGAAAAACGGTTTGAACAGTGTTCAAAATCTTATCTGAGCTACATTTTGTCCCTTCAAATAAGTCTGTGTGTGTGTGTGTGTGTGTGTGTGTGTGTGTGTGAGTGCTTGTAAAAACATTACACAAATAATGCGTGGACATAAATGTGGAGCTCTGCCTCACTTTGGGGACGAAAAAAAGGCAAATCCTAAAAAAAATGCTAATCGTTCCATTTAGGAAACAGATTTGTTCGAGGCTTAGAGTAACAGGTCGGTTTAATCTTCTTTAACACGTTGGAAACAGAACTGTACAGTTTCGTGTGAAATGGTCGCGCCACCCCTCATTTCTTTAGCTATTTAAAGGAAATAGATGCTACAATTCACCGAACCATGTGCGGGCGTCAATTGACATGCAAGAACAAACAGTTTGTGAAATCATAGCAAACTTTAAAGTCAGTTCAGCGCAGCCCGAACTCTCCTCAACGAGCTTTTCTTGTCATTTCTTTAAGGAGTCTTCAGGAATAGTTCTCCAGGATTCTGGAAGGACATTCCAAAGCTCTTCTTTGGATGTTGTCTGCCTTTGGTTCCGCTCTCTGTTGAGATGATCCCGCACTGCTTCAATGATGTTGAAGTCTGGGCTCTTTTCCCCGTTTCCCCTCCTTAAGAATGACTTCCTGACAGACAGTCCTTCTTCTTTGGTTTCCTTCATTTATTTAAGGACACACTGCACACCATGCTGAGAAATGCCAAGTTTTCAGCTGAAAGCTCTTTGGGAATCACCTTGTTGGTGTTGCTGTGTTATCTTCAGTTTGGTTTTTTTTGTTTTTTTCTTGTAGATGCAGCTTTAGATATTGTATCAAGTGATGTGTTGTTGCAGTAGGCTGCTGGAAGCAAAGTGCCTGAACTGTAATTGACTGTAATTAGGTGCCTTTACTCAAACTTGAATGATTCATGGACCACTTTAGAAGACACCAAGAAAGCCCGGCCCCTTGGAAGGAAAATATCAAGAAATGACAGGTGGCTCAAGACTTGTGTACAGTAGTCTTGCATTATAGTGACCGGTGATTCAAATGTTTACAACTGCACGACGGTTTCTCAGCTTAATCCAAGAAGAAAGGGCTGGAGAAATGCTGGGAATGTTTTACCATTTATTGGGGAGGAACCCCCGTCATTACTTATGTATGTTTCCAATGTTGCCTGTCCGTTTCAAAGTATAACCAGGTACCCACGAGAGATTAATGGGATTAGTTTAAAGAAGGAAATTGGAACAGCCAACCCTTGAAAGATTGACTGCTGTCTCTAAAGAGAGCGTTCAAGCTAACACACATTGAAGCCACCCAGTTCAGTGATTTTTGCTGGATTTTAGGGCAGCCAGCGTGAAATAAGAGATTCTGCGTTTTGCCTTTTATCAGCTAAGGCTGTCTGCTTGTTACGATCCATTTCCGCCTTCAGTCTGACACAGGCTCCTCTCGGTGTGCTTTCTGTGGGGAAGGCCATTCGCTATTCACCAAGCTAGATACCAAATGTATCTGCTTGAATTTAACATTACAATCTGTACAGTTCGTATACTGAAAAGAAAAGGGAAATTGTCAAGGTGAAGTAGTCCTTTTAACACGAAAGCCATTAAGTTGAGCAGTTTCTTCACACATAGACACCTTAAATAAAGCTAAACTGCCTTTTTATTGCTGAAGCATTTATCAGTAGTGATGTGTTGATTTTTTTTTCTCTTCAGCAGACCAATTGGCTGCTTTCTGGCTTGGAGCTGCAGTTCTCTCAGAGCTTCTGTCTTCTTTGCTGTTTGGGAGTGTTTTTGTTTCAGGTTTTATGCTCCAAAGTTGGTACGCTCCTTTTTTTTGACGGCAGTATGGCCACCAGGAATACTTTTCATTATATTAAACATATCGTTTTTGTGGTCAGATCAGGGAGAAGACCTAATCTGACAGATTGGCTTAGTGTTAGGGCCTATCTTATCCTCATATAAATTTGGGACTGCGGGCTAAGAAGAGTCCAAATGATCTTTTGTGGGGTGACGACATTGCTTCTGTATGCCATCATAGAGAGGGATGAATACTCAAGAATCACGTCGACTGCTTAATTTTCTCAGGATATACTGACTAAACTTGAGTTTAAGGTCCCCGATGGAAAAGGTGTGGATGAATGGCAGGCCTCGAAACGCCGGCTTGGAGCCCAAGTTTCCTTATTCTTTAACATTTTATCCCCTAGATTTGAACTCCAGATATACAGCTGTTGAAATAAAAATGCAAATTTTTGTAAAGTCTGGGATCCGTCTCCACTTCACGCCGCGGCTCACGAGCTGGTTCCTTAACACGGGATTGAATGCAGTCTCGCTGATGCACATCTGCGGCTATTTTTAGGCACTCGGGCAGATATATAGCATGCTGTATGCTGCGCTCTCACCACTATCTCTGCCAGCAGCCTCACACTCAGAGTGAGTGGATGAGATCATTGATAGCGGTGTTGATCTGCCGTGTTAGTGAGATGTTACACTTAGAAGCTATTTTGTTCCACCCTGGAAGTTTTTTTGACAGTAGAATACTATACAATTATTTTGTTGCACCAACTGAAGGAAGCAAGGTCCCCGGTCTCCTAGCAACAGTTAGCTGTCACCAGGCCCAAAGAGGCAAATTAGTCCTAGGAGAGGAGAGGAAGTCGAATTTGACAGTCCCTTTTCTCTTCATTTGTCTTCTCCACAGGTTGCTTTCGTGCACTCTACGTGATCAACTTGCTCGCTAGATGAGCTGGCACGTCAGCCGTGTGCCTGTGCAAAATAAGAATTCAGTTCACGCACGGTTTTAATGTTTGAACCATATGTCTGCGCTTGCTACAAAATGAATTAAATGATACACAAATACAAACAAAGGGACATGGTAGGACCGTATCTGGCTCTCGAGCCAGGATTCCACCTTGAATGTGTGTGCAACTCCCTTTTTATAAGGCAGGATCACACACACACACACACACACACACACACACACACACCGGCTCCTCTCATCTTCAGGAGTTTTGGCAGACAGCATTAGCATCAGCATAGAGTTGAATAGCCGCGGCACACGCGTGCGCTGCAGGGTGTGTGGACGCTCTCTGCAGGCCGCATGTGTTCTCCACTCCAGCATGATGTGCAGCATAATTAAATAAGCCTTGTGTGTGCTCTGGTAATTGCCTGCGGAGTCCTGGCAGGGCTGAGAAAAGTCGAGATGTGCGCCTGGATGTGTCCGTCGCATTGGTTCCCGGTGTAATGAGCACGTGCAGGCGAACCTGCGGGAGCCTCCAGGGGATCGGCCGTGGCTGCCTGGCAGAGCGAGGGAGTCTCGTCCTCTTACTGACACGCGCGCAACATGTTGCACCAACATGTAATTCACACATGCATCAGCCTGCAAACACCTCCTACAGGCTTTCGTATCTACACATGCTGGATGTCTAATCCCAGTCTTTCCCACTTGACCACAAACTATGACAACTTACAAAACACGGTTGTGGCAAATTAGACACCTGGTCAATTCTTTGACTGTAAAACCCTTCGACTAACGTTAGGAAATAAAAAAAAAACTGTATTTTCATCCAGCTACTCTGTCTGATGTTTCAGTGAAGATGAATAACCTCACGTCTGGTGGAGGTTGACATTTAGAAATGTTGATCAGGCGTCAAAAAGAAGAAATGAATCCGAATGTTTAGAAGGTTTAAGGGTCCAGCAATGCTTGAGCTGAAGAGACAGAAAATAGCTGCTGCCAAAAACACGAGGTGCTTCACGTGTTCGTTCTTCCTCTGCAGTGCTTCAGTTAGCATGATTACTTTCCTTAGCTTGTTTTCTGGAGAATTTGTTTGAAAATGGCAGCAGGTACAATATATTCAAGTTATTTAAATGTCACCTCTTATTGTTTTCTCGTGTCTTTCAGAGATGTCAAGCCAGACAATATCCTGTTAGATGAACAAGGTAAGAATATTATTTGCTTTGTGTGCGAGTGCTCGGCAAGTGTAGGTCAAACCACCACAGATTTTATTTATGCTTGAGTGGGTGGAAAAAGAGTCTTCGGCTTTCCTTGATAGAATGCAAATATCACAGTTTTGGGTCTGTTTGACCGCTTCGACTAAATTCTGATCAAATGATTCAGACCTCTTTTGCCGAGCTCCCGTCTGTCTGCTGGACACGTTCACTGGGTTAAACCTTTTCCAAAACAAAAAGCAAACATGAGTGAACAACCACTTCCATATAAATGATAAATGGACTGTAATTATAAAGCGCTTTTACACTACGAGCCACATTCACTCATTCAACTTTGGCTCTATATCCCATCTATATCCTGTAATTAGGGAAAAGCGGGACTTGCTTAATTATCTAATTATTTCAGATACACAGCATGCAGACGGCAGTAAGAGTTCATTGTACTTGCACAACAAAAAACGTAGCTTACTAATGAGCTCAGAGGAGTTAAAGGCATCCGACCGACGCGCGAAATAATGAGACCACGTCGATGCGGTTCTTTGAAATGTCACATTTATTTCATTTTACGTTGACGTGCTGAAACTCTTCAAAATTCTGAAAAAGATCTGTGTCTTTTGGATTTTCTCAGGCCACGCTCACCTGACCGACTTCAACATAGCGACGATAATAAAGGACGGAGAGAGAGCCACAGCGCTCGCTGGAACCAAGCCCTACATGGGTAACTTTACATTTGCATGTGGAGTTGACTTGTTGCCAGATAAAGAGCTGCATGTTGAACATAAGTAAGAATCTAAACTTGAATTTGGTTTGCAGTCTTCAATGCTCACGTGTGCCTGAATTAGATTCGAATGCTAATAAGGTCGGATTTGGTTTTATTTGTTCAAATCTGAGGCTAACGACCCATCTTGTCTGGTCGTGACTGAAATGGTTTTGGCGGACATTTTTCAAAGGAACGCTTGCTTTCTCTGCTCCAGACGTGAGTGTCTGTCTGCTGTGCTTTCAGCCCCAGAGATCTTCCAGTCCTTCGTAAGTGGAGGGACGGGCTACGCCTTCGAGGTGGACTGGTGGTCATTAGGGGTGACGGCCTTCGAAGTGCTGCGTGGATGGGTAAAGCATCGCTGCCATTTGAGTTTGATGTTTTTGAGTGTGCTTCTTTTCACC
Source organism: Odontesthes bonariensis (assembly GCF_027942865.1). Taxonomy (NCBI): domain Eukaryota; kingdom Metazoa; phylum Chordata; class Actinopteri; order Atheriniformes; family Atherinopsidae; genus Odontesthes; species Odontesthes bonariensis. The sequence goes on along the minus strand of NC_134507.1, from coordinate 5,886,875 downwards.
CACAACCTCCCATATCTCCTTCTCAACTTCCTGTTTTCCGCCTTTATGTGACACTCGCACACTACCAGAGGCCCTATGACATCCATGCCAGCAACTCTGTGGAATCTCTGATCCAGCTCTTCAGTACAGTCAGTGTCCAGTACAGCCCAGCCTGGCCCAAGGATCTGGTTTCCCTTTTGAGGAAGGTGAGCTGGACCCGATGAAATAACCTCAGAATTTAACTGGGAAATGATTTCTTTTTAAGGTTCTGGTCATTTTGATGAGGTTATACATGCAGAGACTATTTGAGATGTCCCTAAATGTTCAACAGAGGATTTTCTTGAGGGACTGGAGGTTTTTGTCTTTTTCAATGAAACTTTTCTTTACAACCAATATCTCTTTTTTTTTCTTTTTTTTTTTTGCACTATGTACATTAGTCATCCATCAGCTACAGCCACTTCATCTTGTGTGTGAGCCTGTCTGCTTACATTTGGCAAGAGACGGGCACCTCCCAGACATGTGACACAACCACAGCCAGTTTAGAGTCACTAGTCAACTCTTTAGTCAAGCTAACTTGGCTAAAGAGTTCAAGTTTAACCTACGATAATGATGATTATCATTAAAGGGATAGTTCGCCTCTTTTGACATGAAGCTGTATGACATCCCATATTAGCAATATCATTTATGAACATCTTCTTACCCCCTGCTGCGTCCTGTGAGCCGAGTTCCAGCTGAGTTTTGGTGTTGATGAAGGTAGTCCGGCTAGTTGGCTGGGGTCACAAAAATAAAGCGTTTTGCTTCTCAAAACAATATGCGTTCAAAAGAGTAATACATTTGCATCACAAAATCGTTCTCCAGGAAAAAGTCAGACCTCACAATCGCTTGACGCTATTTTTTGCCTCCCTTCATATCAATGCGTTCAGCCACCTGCCGATAGCCGCGCCTGTTACGGTGTTTACTGCTTGGTCTGCACGGTCTACACAGCCCGTAGTGATACGAAGGGAGAGAGAAAATAGCGCATATTGTTTTGAGAAGCAAAACGCTTTATTTTTGTGGCACCAGTCAACTAGCTGGACTACCTTCGTCAACACCAAAACGAGGCTGGAACTCTGCTCACAGGACGCAGCAGGGGGTAAGAAGATGTTCATAAATGATGTTGCTGATATGGGATGTCATACAGCTTTATGCCAAAAGAGGCGAACTATCCCTTTAAGTAAGAAATCCAGGCAAAAATGTCCGAGTAGATGTTGCTTTCTACGGCGGTAAAGTCCACGTAAAGAGTTTTGATTTTTCTAGCTTAAAGGTCTGAATGAATGAGCTGTATTCTCTGCTCTGACACGTTGCAGGCGTGTCCACTAAGGGAGCTGATTTACAGATTTCACTCAAGCCCAAATAAGGATACTATCTGGACAAAAGCTTTAACAAACATTTGCTGGTAGGCATATCCAGCTGATGATGAGGCTCCAGATGTTGTCGTGATAAAGAGGGAGACATGATGAATGCTCCACTCTGCCATGTTCACAAAGTAACAGCGTTTTTTTTCTCTTAGTTCCAGAAGCTGCTGATTATAGTCTGTGCAACTACCAGGTGTAAAAAATGCCACTATAGCGATTCGTTTTGTTAGGCCAGGAAAAAAAACTTTGACTAAAAACGGCATACGCTTGTGTGTCACGGCTGCTTTGCGTATCCTTGTTTGTTTGGAGCGTTGTTTGAGCATATCCCCAAACGATGAATGCTCGGTGTTCCCAAGCTGAAATATGTAGGTAGGGGCAGTGCGGGGCCAAATCTGACCGGCTGCTGGGTCACTGGGGTCGGCAGCAGCAAAAATCACGGGAAGTTTTGAAGCTGAGCTTGTAGAGGAAGTCCGCATCGGCCGCATCTTTCCGATGTATCAATGGAAAACGTCCGTTTCCGGAGGAAAATGTCTGGTCTGAGTCATCTGGCTCTTCATTCTAAGTGGCCCTAAATAAAATCGGTCCACGCCACCCTCATTTTATAACGAGAGATTTTAGATGAGGAGCTCAAGCAGTTTTGGAGAAGCATTTGTCACATGAAGGCAACATAGTTGAGGTAAATACATGTTAGGCTCATGACTTCATGCCAAAGTTAACCATGATAATTCTTTCTAGTTTTTCCAATATTATTATGTCGTGTTTTTTAAAGCAGACACGATTGAAATGAACATTTCAAAGACCCAACTTTTTACAGGTATAATCCGTTTTTAAGTGACAGTAAATTTAATGTTTGAAGGCTGTTTTGCTGCCCAGACAACACTTTGAATTTGAAATGAGCACGAGCAGGAATTTGTCCTCATTTTCAGTTTCTCCAAAAAAACACAAACGACAGCCGAACATATGCTGTATATGTTACTGTGTATTTAGAGTTCAGGAAGGGATTGTAACGAGATGTGTGGTTACACCGTGAAAAGTTCTGCTCTGACACTGAGAGGCTTAGTGAAAACACTCAGATCCACTAAACCTTCAGTAAAGAGTCCGTCGTCTCTCGTTCATATGAAGTGTTTTTTGTTTAGTCAGCGCTGACCTTTTCTTCACCAAAAGTGAGGCGTATCACCCGTTTCTAATTCATTCGTTTTCGTCCGAGCTGTTATTAAAGCAACTTCACCCTGTAAGCCCGCTCTCCAACCGGAGCATCCGTCATACCGCCAAATCCAGCACAGCGTGGAGTCTTCCATCTAACAGGCCGTAGCGCTTCATTTCAAAAAAAGTAATTGAATGAATAGACCCAGGAATAAAAAAATGCAAATTGAAGCATGTCCCATTTCAGCAAAATACATTTTTTTTTAAATCAAGCGAAACGGAAAAGTGAAATGAACCTGACCCTGCTGCCTGGACACACAGATGGTTTTCCTTGGAAAGAGAGGCAGGATGGAGGGAGGGCAGGGATATCAGAGTACATATTGAGATGGTCATTGAAATCACAGGAGAGGATGCTTGTTCTGGGGGGGGGGGGGGTGAGTCGAGACCCTCGGGGCAAAAAATAAACAACAGATGGGAATCAGAGGAATGGAAGCGTAGAAATGGAGCAAGTTGGGAGAGAGAAGAGACGGAGAGAGTGCGCATCTTTAAACGCGTGTACTAATGTTCCTCGTAGCAAGGAATTTAACCAAATATCGGGGCTCGAAATTTTATATTTTCACAAATACAAATGTGTCAGTTGAGTGAGACCATTTCTTTTCTGTCAAACAGAAGGAAAAAAACGAGCTAAACATTTTCCTTTGGGCTCCTTTTCTCTGCGATCTCTGCAGCCTAACTTTATTATTGTGCTTTGTGTCAACATGTTGCCACGTGAGCAAATAAAATTTCTCTGTGAACAAATTACGTCCTCCCCTGATGGTTAATATGGGAAAAACCCAGGGCTGCTTCTTTTTTTTTTTTGGCTGAGCGTTAGTTGGAGCGTGAGTATGTGCTCAGTGTCTGAATGACTGAGCGTTGGAGATGGAGAGATGGTCTCTTCCGCTTTACTGCTGATTGATTAACATGTCTGGACTGCACCAAGATGTGCTTAAATGTGCTCACAGGCGAAAAACCGAATCATTCTTTGGACCAAAAGGAGAAATGAAAGCATGAGAAGTGTTAACACGTCAACTAGAGCCACACCACATTGTCATTTCCTTTGTTTCCTTTCCTTTGGAAATATGAAACAGATGGTAAAAACATGACTTTATTGTTAGTTTGGATTTATTTATTTATTTATTTCTCAGGAATAAGTGGCTCCTCTCGTGTTGTGTTTATCTGTCTTGGTCAATGCAACAGCTTTTACCCAAAGCTTATCAGCAGGTAATTTGATTGATAGTGCCCTCTGTTGGGTACTCCTTCCTGCTATTATTGGAGTCTAATGGCAACACATTAATCCAGTAATTTTAGGTGTAATGCTATGTTCTTCATAGTGACCGTTTACCATGAAATTCGGAACCAGTAAGTTTTTATGAGTCTTGATAGTGGTGTTGTCAGCGTGTTGTAACCTTTCAGGCAGTCTCCAACTCATAAACTCCACATCTGCTACCACATTTAGCCACTTAGCATCTGTTGGTTAGCATTGGGGAGGTAAATTTAAAAGACACGATGGGGTTTATGCTGCTGGCTCGCTGTCAGTGTGGTTATTAGAACGTTTGACAGGCCCGAGTCTACGTTGAAAACATTTATTTCAATTCAACCTTTCGTTTTATGGCAGCTCAAAATTATTCATCAAATAAGTCAAACACATGCTATCTGCATCTAAGCTAGCAAGGTGTGAGGTACGAGTTGAATTATTGCTCAGCACTGAAAGGGAAGTGAGTGTAAAACACAGAACCTGAGTTGAGCTGGTTTGTTCAGAAAAATTTTTTTTGAGAAAGACATACACCACTGTCAAATCAAATCAAATTTATTTTTATAGCACATTCCATGTACAAACAATTCAAAGTGCTTTACATAAAATAAAAGCATTGCAGCAGGGAGTGGAAGAAGCTTTAAAAATACATAAAAGAATATAATAAGAATAAGAGAAACAAATAAAATCATTTAAATGAATTTAAAAACAAGCAACAGTCTGGATAAGTTAAAGGATACCGTATACTTGCCACTATGCAAGGCAAACAGACATCCATGGAGAGAGGGTTAACATTAGCTCTTTGCTCTGATGCAGGCTTACAACCCAGCTCATCTAGTAAGAATAAGTCGGTTAAAAAAATATATGGCATTTTTTTTTTAACCTTTGGCACTTTTGATAGACACTTTTTTCCCTTTTTTTGACACTGTAGTTATAAAATAGAATTGTATCTCTGTGGGTTGACATGTTGTCCCAATTGGCCGCTTTTCAGTCAGTCGTTTGGTCCTTTCACAACATGAATAAAATATGTGATTGAAAACAGCTTTACTGGGGAATTTGACTTTATTATTATTATACAATATATGTGAGCACAGCCAATGGGATCGAAGCAAATGCATGCAAAGGACTGACACAAAGGAATCAATATGCAACAACCAAAATCAAAAAAACCTATTTTTGACTGTAGATTTCATTCCCAAATGTATTGAATATTCTGCCTCACACACACACACACAGGGCTACACTGCTTCTTTTTTTTCATTCCTTTTCTTTCTGTTGCTTCTTCTTTCAAACTACACACTGTAGATAAGTCACATAGAGGTTTATTTTTCTCCTACAGTGTTTTTTTCCCACCTCCTAGAGAGAGGAGCCTGGCTGTGAGTAAGGAGAGAAGTTGTGAAGGTGATATTTCAGCTCAGAAGGTGATGTCGGTGACATTAGCATGTGGGTTTGTGTGCGTGTCCCTTTCTTCCAGCTGCTGACAGTAAACCCAGAGCACCGCTTCTCCAGCCTGTCTGATATGCAGACGTCTCCGTACCTCACTGACATCAACTGGGACGCCGTGTACGAGAAGAAGATGGAGGCTGGATTTGTTCCTAATGTTAGTGGAATGCAATCCGACATCACACACAATGAATATTTAAAAGTATAGAGAAGCGCTCGTTACTAGTTGTTGATCAGAATGAGCATGTGCGGCAACTAAATAATGCAGAGGGAAGTGAATGCAGCTTCTTTCCGCATGCACTTACTGTAATTTCTGTGTGCTTTCCACTCTTTGCAGTCCACTCTGTGATTGTTAGCTGCGTGCATGTGCTCGTCTTTTGAATTATCCTGCCTGCATGTGCCTCCCACAGAAAGGTCGCCTCCACTGCGACCCCACCTTTGAGCTGGAGGAGATGATCCTGGAGTCCCGTCCCCTCCACAAGAAGAAAAAGAGGCTGGCCAAGAACCGCTCTCGAGACAACAGCAAGGATTCACAGTCTGTGAGTGGCATCACACGAGTTGTTCTCTGGGTGTGCAGCTTCAGTATTAGGCAGCTGTCGTAAAGTCTAAAAGGTGAAGCCATCACACCAGATCAAACCAGTTAAGATTGGAAGAGAACTTCAAGCTCAATAGGCTTGAAGTCTCTCCTAAAAAACAATAAAAAACAATAAAAAAAAAAAAAACTCTTCATACTGTAGATTTGTATATACCTAATATTTATTCACTATTTTATTTTATATTTATTTTATTCTATTCTATTTGCTTGTTTTCACTTTAATTGCTTACATATCTTTTACTGTATGCTGCAACACAACAATTTTCCAAATTGGGATGAATAAAGTATCTATCTATCTATCTATCTATCTATCTATCTATCTATCTATCTATAGTGCTTTAGCTTTTGGCAATTTAAGTTTTTTTTTTGCTGTACTTGTAACAGTAGTTTTAAATTGTTTTATGAATGTTTTCTCTTTGAGAGACAAAACTCCATAGCTGACGTAAAGAATTCAACAAACTTCAGTACTGAGAAAAGAAAAAAAACAGAGTGTGAATCATAATGATAGAGAGACAGCGTCAACATTAATGAACAAATGAAGTAAATGTAGCTGTGAATTTCCCCGCTGTGGGACTAATGAATGTTTATCTTATCGCAAAGAGCATTAGAGACCAAAACAAATGACGTTAGAAACCTTATCATTTGGTAAGACATATTACCTCATTAATTATGCGTGTCTGTATGTAGAGGATGTGCTGGAATGCATCTGAACCGCAGAATTAACAGCAACATGTTCTCTGAAGAGGAGGATTTCGAGCTGTTAAGATGGAGAAGGAATTCAAGATGTCACTGCATCTGTTAAACGGCATTCATTCCTTCACTGATAGCGAATCCTTTTCTTTATATACACTTAAAAGGCTTGTTTACCATCGTATAATGACATGTTTACTTTACCCGTGTTAATTCAATCTTTGTGTACAGCTTCCTTGTGTTTTTTTTTTTGTTTTTTTTCCAGTATGTAGGTGCTACAAACAAATGATTTTGCAGAGGACATCCAAATATCATCACCCGCAGGAGTCTTCCTCCCAGATACAGTATACATGACGATGCTGTGCTGGTCTGAGATAACAATTCAGCTCAGGTCTGCCTTGGTCTCCAGTCTGGCAGTTCCTGTCAAAACTGCATATTTTTAGATTGCCGGTGAGCCAGCATCACCGGCATTCTTCTTCCTCAGCTGCTACGAATCGCCACCTGCTCTCACCTCGGCAAACCAAATGAATAACTGTGTGCTCCAATAGTGAGCAGCAGAGAGACTTATTGTCAGGCATTCTACCTGCTGCCACCTTCAAAGACCCCGCGGACCTGTGTTGTATTACGATCTTCTGTGATCATACATACAAACAAACAAAGGACAATTATTCTTCCTTTGCTGTTGTATACGACTGCATCCTGAGCCGAGGTTTTTACACAGACTGTTGGTTTAAAACTGGGTTGAAAGCTATCCACCATTAAGGGTGGAGGTTTTTCTGAATGACAGGTGGGTGCACTGGCTGCTATCTAGTGGGCATTTAAAGTACCTTCAGATACAAACTCCAATCCATTCCTTTTGTCCCAAAAAGCCAAGTTTGTGTTGGTCAAAATGACAAACTCGAGGCTGCGAAACATTAATCTTTTGCTTGTTTGAAACCAGCCGCACTACTTTTTGCCTCTTTAAGGCACTGAGCCTGTAGCAAATGGCCATGTTCTGTTGAAAAATAATTTATTGAATACAATCCCAGTGTTCATAGCGGCCTGAAGCTGGAAGTGTTTGGTTTCTCGGGGTTTACTTTTACATCCGTTTGTCTCGGCTTTTAGATTCTCGCTAAGTTTGAAACGAACGCTGTTGCAGCATCGCTGTTTTGTTCATCAGCCCGCAGGAAATTAAGAATCGTGACTGTTTTTCAGTCCTGTCCAAGGGCCGAGCCTTATCAGCCTGCTTAATTTCATTCACTGAAAGCGGTACATTTGTGTTGCGTCTCTGAGAGCAGCAGGTTTGTATGAAATTGATTTAGGGAAAAAAAGAAACCAAGAGCTTTCGTGAGCTTTGGATGTTGCTCTTGGAGGCTTGATAATTGGAAACCACAAAGGGCTATTTGTCAAATGGATTGTTTTGCTCAATTAGAAATAATCAGCAGAATTATGCAATAATTAGACCAGTCAGCCCCGATAGGACTTACTCCTCTAAGAGGTATTGATCATATTATCATATTGCTGTAAGATATTCTAGTTGGAATGATTACACCAGAGCAAAAGGGTTTTGAAACGCCAGATGAATGATGATAAATCTTCGTTTTGAGGAGAAATGCAAACATAACGAATGCATGTTAAATCCCGGGCTTGTGACACCACGGTGCGACTGTACACACACTGAGACCGCGTTTACCACAGATGTTTCTGAGAAACAGCCTGTTCCCGTCAGACAGTCACCCTGACATCAGCGGTATCAGTCGGTGTGTTTGTGTCCGTATCGTGGCTGATTGCTTTATGCGAGGAGCGTGCTTCTCGAACAATGGCGGCTTTATGAGACATGGTTTCTGTACGTACTCGAGTGTGTCTCTGCCTCCATGTGCCCATGCTGCATTATTACTGAGATTATTAAATTATGAGGCCCTGCGTGCAGTTGTCATGGCCCCGAGTGCTTTTGGAAATATGAGCTTCTATTTTTGTCTCGGACCAAAACGTCCAATTTGAGGAGGGCTCGCAAACAACTCGTGATTTGTTTGAGAGGAGAAACAAAAGCAGAAAAAGACGCCTTCACCTCAGAGGTCAAGCAGTTGAATAATTCAAGTCGTTTCCTCTTTTTTTTTTTCCCTCCTATAGTTCTTGACGATGATAACAAGGTTGACTTGGGTGCGCAGTGTGTTTACAATGTGGATGATGAGTGCGGCGTTTTGTCTGCCCGCAGGAGAACGACTACCTACAGGAGTGCCTTGACGTTGTGCAGCAAGAGTTCATGATCTTCAACCGCGAGAAGTAAGAGACCATAAAGGCAGCGGACCGCCTATAACATGAGCTAAAAGCAGTTTTCTGTTTAGTCATCCAGCAGTGGGAAGGAGTCATCTGTGTACAGCACGGGACAAACTCTCATAGGAGCTAAATTTCATTTTCTTTTATTTCTCTTTTCCAAGGTACTGTAGTTCCAGTTTTGTCTTTGAAGGGAAAAACCCTAAAAAAAAAAAACAACTTAAAACCTGAATTTATATAGCTGTATATAAAAAAATGTTTTATGTGTGTTTTAGCCTTTAAGTAGATGGTAAATCATGCTGAGATTTATTAATTTCACTTTTGCACAAAAAATAAATAGAAATGTTGGTATGTTGCTTATTTGCAACACCAGGCATAATGGTCAATAATAAGATAACAACAACACAGTAATATAACAGTGAAAAAACAATGTTTTTTTATTCAACCTTTTTTTTTTTTTTTACATATTTATTTATATAAAGGTTCCTAGGTTCGTAGTGAATATGGACTAACCGGCATTGGGGGAATAAAGATGCTATCTCAGCTGGTTGATTGAGTCAAACGGTTTGTAGCATATATGCAACAATAGGCGTTAAGGGGTTAAATCTGTTCTTGGAGCAGCAATGTTGCTTGTTGTCCTTCTGTACTCAGGAAAACCAAAGTCCATCATTTGCATTAAGTCTTATTTAATAATATTTGTATAAAAATAGAAGTTCAACACTACCAAACAAGCTTCACATTAACATTGTGTGCGGTTAGACTTTGTTGGTCCAGTGTAAATTCTTTGGGAACCACAGTGTTATTGCATGTGCTGTACTTACGGTTTATTATTTTTTAATTATTTATTTTTTAAACGTCAGATAATGCATACTGTATATTGATATGTTAATTTTGTTAGTTACTCACTTTTTCTTGATTCTAACTGCAACAATATCATTTTCCTATTGGGATTGATTCTTCAGTGGAAATGTAACGGCTGAAGATAACATCCAGTTTGTAACTTACCGTATTACCTCGCTGGCTCCCGCTCTATGATGCAGCGCAGCATCTTTACAAAGGGAATACACTCGGCCGCTGTAATGACGAGCTGAAGAGAATCCCGCATGTGCGTGTTAGCTGAGCTTAAACCACGGGTGGATGTGGAGCCGCCACTGAAAACGTTAAACACACACGGAGAGCTTCCATCGGCTGCAGAATGGGAAGAGAGTGAGACACTAATTTATTCCCGGTATGATGGAGAACTCCAGGGCACGCAGCGTATCTGGCTGAAGCTACTGACACGGGAAGGCATTCATCCATCAGAGTGGGTTGTGCTCATTACTTCCAACCTGTTTGGCAGCTCAGCCTCTTCAATGAAATGACATGGATATGTGGATATGTGATGACGGAAGACTTTCTGAGAGTCGACCGCTCCGAGGCTGAATCCTATCCGTGGAATCTTTTGTATATGTCAGTGTAATACGCACGCTAAATCATGAGCGGCGACCATACAGGCCATAAATCACAGCGAAGCTTTCTTCTCTTCGATGTAAAGGGGAGGATATTGGTTCAGTGCTGCACTCAATTATTTCCTCATATATTATTGACCAGGTCCTGCCACTGCAGTGTTACTGAAATCCTTCTCAGTGGCAAATATCGTATTATACCCTATTGCTCTAATTAATGGCAGTCTACTTATATTTATAATGAAGGATGTAATATCTAGAATTATGCACGGCAGTGAAGAGCGCTACTGAATATAATTCAGTCGGGGCCTCTCATTACACTCGGCTGCTATCAGTTCCTTTCCACGTTTGTTTAATTTGAATGCTTTTCTGAGAACCAAATGTGCTCAGTGGAGTGGATAAAAGTCTGAAATGACACAGAGGGAAGGGTATTCTGTTTCCAACACGTGTTTCAAAGTTAGTTTCTCCGTCTGTCGAAGGTTGAAAAGGCGCCAGGAGGAGGGTCAGGCCGAGGCCGGGGGCGACGACGCCAGTGGAGACGGGGAAGGAGAGGCAGAAGCTGGAGCCACCGACGAGGACGCACCCGAGCCGGAGCCCGATCCCGAGCCGGAGCCCGAGTCCTCCTCCAAACGGAGCATCTGCGGCTCGGTGTGCTCCTCCCCCGGCAGCTGCTAGCGCCACATCGCCTCACAGTAACGGCCGCAGGTCTCTGTGGCCGCTGCAGCGTTTGTGCCATGCCCGTACATACATTCTCACCCCTCTCCTCTGTAGTAGCCACGAGCGGAGGAACTGCACAGAGGATGGACTTGATGCACAGCCGCATCCCCCAAAATGGCCCCCCCGGTGTCCCCTCTCCTTTTTCTTTCTGTAGCATCCTTCCAGTAAGGCATGAATGAAGCAGATTCCCAGAGAGTCCCCTGCCTACTGTACCCATCCGCCCTAGAGTAAGCTCTAACTTCTATGCAATGTAACATTATAGCATGACTAATAAGGAATCACTTACTAGGAGGTGTCGATCATAAGCAGAAAGCACCACAAGCATGACGACACCCTCAGCAATAGCAGTCCACAGTTTTTTGGAGCGTTTTGGGGGAGGCGCGTCCCTGTTTTTTGTTTTTTTTTTCCTCGGCCTCCCTGTTCCAAGTCTGATGGGGACGACTGAATTATTCAGTACACCAAGGCCCCCAGTTTATGTTGTTGCCCGTGTCTTCTCTTCCCTCTTCCCCTCAGCCTCTTTCATGTAAGCCGTGCCCTAATTTGGGGCAACTGTCACTTTCTCCCGGAGCGCCTTCCCCCCGTTGCATCACCTTTTGCGAGACACGTTCACAGTAAGTGATGATAGCCGGTTTCATGTTGTAAACCTGTTTAAAGTTGTGCCTGTCTACGATAATCACTATAAGTTGAATTCTATTATAACCATGGATGCATTATAGGTCAGGATGTTCGTCTGATTCTCCTCTTCTAAGTGTTCTGTTCCAAATCTCTTTATGATGATAATGTACTGTAATTCAGGGGAATTGATGGAAATTGGAGTTTCAGAGCTCGCTCGTCGCCGGGTCTCTATTGATTACAAAGACGCAGCATTTTGGCCCTGCACCATGCTCTGACTTCAAGAGCATGCAAAAAAAAAACTCCGTTTCGGGGATGAATAAGAGGATCGTCATCCTTTAAGACTCTATTTTAAAGCTCATTCCATCATTTTAAGTGCTTGGTTAGAGCAAAGATCAGATTGGAACTGTGCTTAAATGTGTAGCTGTCGGTTCTTCAGACTATATAGAGGAGCTAGTCTGTGATTGTCATAGTTATATCGGTACGTTGAAGGTGATATGAATAATCTCAGACTCAACCTGGGCCTGGGAATATGTAGCAAAAGATAACCTTAAATCCTATGACCTGGCAAAAACGAAAACCATGTAAATAGCATACAGTGTAGGTAATTAAACTCACCACAGTTTTATGTGGGACTGCGAACTCGATGTGTAAACTTAAGGAAGAGCTGCGTGAAGCTCCGTCCTGCTTCTCTCTGCTCTTCTTTCCAAGTGTGCAGGCACAACTTGTAGGCAAAATATGCCAAAGCTTTTCTAACATTTGCATAACCATTTCTAAGGAACTTTGAGTGTGTGAATGTATGTGTTTTTTTCCTCTGTATAACATGAAAGTCCTTCACTTCTCCCAGTGAAGACGTTATCATTTATACGATCGTAACGTGATTCTGTATAAACTGTCGATATCAGGTAACGTGGGACCTTAAAGTTACGGTGAGACATCTTGTGAAATACACCAATTTGGTATCTCAACAAGAACTAAAGGAGAAGACTGGTACCGCTCTAGTGTCTGTGTGTTAAGTTCGACGCCGGAGGGCAAGCTGGGATTTGCCCAGCCTGCCGTGGGAACACCAGCAGTACGAGAAGACGAACCAGAAATATAAGACTCTTTATTTCAGGGGACGTAGCGTTACATTTTTCTGTGGAGATATAGTTGCACGAGGTAATTTAGGATAAGATTAGAAATGAGTTTGTTGTTTTTTTTCTGTTGTTGTTGCTGTTTTTTTTTTTGTTCAAGTTTTAAAAGATTGTATACAGCATGTTATTTGATTATTGACCTTTAGAGGCTTCTAGGAGCTGATCGTTCAAGCCAGAAACGGATGCCACTGAGGGGATTTGGAAATACATTCTTCTTGCCAGCTGGACTACAGATGCTGTGAAACTTAAAAAAAATAAATAAAGAATACGAATGAGACTGCCTTTAGTAGCTTACATAAGTTATAATATGAGGCTAATATGATAATGCGAAAAGTGGAGCTTCAGTACATTTTTATTCAAGTCATAATGTTTCACAGTATAATGTAACTGTTAATGAAAACTGATGACATAGTATGAATAAAAGTACAGGGTACATATTGTGCGTTGTAGCATTGTAATGATAGATTCAAGAGTGCTCTTTTGGTTTCCATCACAGTTCCCATCACGCCGGTATGTCTTAGCTTTCCGACTTTACGTGCTTTAAAAGTCGTACTTTAGCTCGGCGGGGGGGGGGGGTAAAGCAGGTGGAGCCCGGCTACAGACTGATGAGGAAAGTTTTACTCTTTGCTGGGAACTGCTTTGGAGCCACTGAAAGTGATTGTAAAAAAAAAAAAAGAGTAATATAACAGGTAATAATACCTTTGAAGTATGTAGTGTTTAGACAACAGAGTGTTCAGTCAGAGGCTTCTGCAGCTTTGCTGCAGCAAAGAGCGGCACAGGACAGCAACCCTAAACAACGACTGCTTTTAATGACAAAGGACTGTTACGGATTTCTTTCATACTACTGCAACGGCACAACTTCCAATTCTGGAATGATAAAGTATCTTTCATTTAGTTTTATTTCTGCACGTTCATTCGACGGGTAGGATCAGACAGTTAAGCATCTCTTCAGATAACCTCACAGCCACGGGAAGCATCGAGAGGGCTGCTAAACACAGCACGGTAATTTTTTTTAAAAAGGGACTAGCATGGTCGATCTTTCCAGCTCGAGCTTCAGAGTTAATGCACAGACATGAGACCGTTATGAAGGGTTTCTAATGGTTCCCAGAAGGAAGGCAAAGACGTGTATTTCCCAAAATGTAGAAACATTTTCTTTTACAGTGGACATAATGACTAGATTAGATATAAAGTGGCATCTTCCAAGTCAAAGCGTTACGAATTGAACAGTGTTCGATTCATTGATTTCCTTTTCTTTTTCTTTGCATGTACATTAACAGTATAAGCCTGGAGCTTGAGCCTTAATGGCTGATTTGTGCATGCACAAGCTGTCGGTAATAGCATACCTCACCTGATTATCAGAGTATAGACTGGCCTGCGTGACTGTTTCTGGACGGTGAGTTTTGTGAACCTTAGACTGCACAAACCGTATAATCCCAGTGTTACATGGAAGGCATGATATTTTTAAGGTGATTATGTACCTATTTTTTGGCATCCTGTGTTAGGTTGTCTTACTGCTTTCTTCAGATATACAGCTTCAATACCCTTGTGGATGAGTGGAATGAGGTCAGCCACTGTGTTTGATGCTCTGTTGTGGATTAATTGTTGCATTCTTGTCTGTGCGGCGAAGAGAAAGAAAATTTGGAAGTGGGGCAATATCACCTCGTCCCCGAGTACAGAATCTGCTGCATTATTTAAAGAAAAACTAAAGAAATAAAAATAAATGTCTCCATTTGTGGAGAGGAAAGTTTTAGGTTTTTTTTGTTTTGTTTTTCTTTCTTTTCAGACTTCTGTGGAATCTGTCAAAACAGCATCAGAATCAGCACAGGCCTGAATCATAGGTGTAATTATATGTTAATCATTCGTAAGTGGAAGATTTAATTTAGGTGTAGCTTTTCTCCAAGTTACAATACTAATCTAATGTTTTGGCATTTTATGCCTCGATATAAGTGATCATTCCTGATTCAACAGTGCTTGCAAACCCAACGTGTTTCTTTATGTGTTAATGGTTTGGATGCCGTTAGGTGTTTGGGACAAAAGAAAAAGAAAAAAGGCGCCGTGCCAAACATTTTTCCTACTTAACCCTTTTCTTGAGACGCCATTCTGTAGGTGTCTTAACTCTGTGGATACAGTTTGAAAAGTCAGTGCCCTGTTTTAAATGTTGAAACCAATGAAGAAGACGACGTGATCCATGCCTTTCATTTCCTCCTTGTGATCCTGTTTTTGCACAATGTTCTCGTGCGGCAGGAATTTTTTTCCAGGGAGTCGGTGAAAAAAAAAAGCCTCGTTTCTGTACCAACTGAAACCGCTCTGTGTTCAACACATGCTGCTTTAATTGCTTTGATAAAGAAATAAATCTTCCTCCAGTAACTCGGTGTCTTTGTGTCATTTTCACTCGGTTACAGCAAGGTTTGGTAGACTGCAGGAGGAAGAATTTAGGTTTGACTGGGGGGGGGGTGAGTCTGTCGCAGGATTACTGAGAGTAAATAATGCAGAGGAGTTCTGCTTTGTGCAGGAGACCACCCTCTTTAAAGATAGATACTTCATTTCGATATGCAGAATATATGAGCAGACAGTTTCTAAAAAAAGTTCAAGAGCCACATCAAGTTCTCTCTTCATGGACGTCTGCTTGATTCAGGAGCGGGCCCTCTGCTCTGGGTCCTGCAGGATGTCCACGGTGGTCTTTGGCGTGTTTTCCAGCAGGGGGCGCCACTGTGGGTCATCGAGGTACTCCAGAAGAGCGGCCAGCTCAGCCTCCAACTTCCCAACTGTGTTCTCCACCCGCTGCAGGAGACAGAAGGCACAGTATGTGTATGTGGTTGACATGTGAATAATGCATTAATAGGTTGTAGTATGAATTATAGAGTGGTCATTCATGAATAATGCAAACGACATAAATAAAACAGAAACCCAAAATTGCTCGCACGATAGGATGAGTGCACGTTTAGGGGTTTAGATGAGATGAACGTGCAGCTTTGTGGTAACCTGGCAGAAAAAAACATGTTCTTGTTTGTGCGTTTATGTATATGGGATTTATTTATTTATTGTTATAATAATTAAAACTTAATGTGGGGAAAAGTCGCTGCTATCATTGAAAGACGGTAAAAACAAAATTGTTCGGCACAAAGAGCCGAAATGTCTGGAATCCTGATGGTTTCAGACCACTGACGGCTAATGCACGGAAGCCGCACCTTCTCCACCACGTCCATGCGGTTGTGGAGGTTGGCGTGCTCCTGACAGGCACTTGAACGCACCGCTCGAGGTCTCAGGTCAGACTCGGGTCCTGAAAATAGAACAGACGTGTAGCACAGTGTAATGTATGCACAGCACAATGAGGGACTCCTCGCAGAAACCAATGACTTTGTTCAATCCTGAGCGTGAGGAACCAGAATAATGAGAATGAATTTCTTTTTTGTGAGACTCTAAGAGATAACGTAATTACTAACAAGCTTTTGAGATTTTGAACTACTCTTCAAAATTATTTGGTTCTTACCAAGAAAATAAAACTTACATTTAGAAGTGCTAGATATTTTTTCTTGTTTTAAGAATTAATTTATTATTTTAAGTCTTCAACTTAACAGTATAATCTTATATCAAGCAAAACTTTACTTTTTTGTCTCAAACAGGCAGGGAATCATAAAATGAGACGATTAACACTTAAAATAAGATGTATTACGTTTCTCCTCCAAAGTCTCATCAAAATAAATCTTGTTTTAAGATTCAATAACAAACTCAACATGCTTGATTCAAGAGTCACACAGAAAATATCTGAAAACACACTTTTAAGCATATGACAAATGTTTGTTCACAAAACTGCCTTTGTTCAATCTAGAAACAAGACTCCTACAATCTTAATTTAAGAAATCTTGCTAAGTCAAATTATCTTGCTGCATGGACAGATTTTTTCACTTGTTTTGAGTCCCTTTCCCTTAGTTTTAGTGTTTTTTATCTTGTTTGAAGATTTGAAGACCCCTATTTTTTGCAGTGTAGTCTCCACGTATGGAAGTCTTTCTTGCCATCACCATCATTTCGTAGGATTAGGCTGAGGTCTTGCCTCCAAAATGTGGATACTGCTCCCCTTTAATCATTTCTCAGGCAGTTTGGCAAAGACAAGTTTTTCTGCAAAAAATCTCAATGCACTCCTCTTTGCTGATGGCGTTCCATTCCCTTTACACTACTTTCCCATGGTGTTCTTGGAGCCGAATGCTTCTTCTTCCATTTACCAAACAAAAGCCACCACTTTGCACGTGCTACCTAGCTTGCAGCTTTGTCACCACAGCAGTTGCCTCTGTTCTGGGGTGAAAATTCACCTCAGGTTCAGCCTGAGAACATTGTTAGCCGTGGCTCAGTGGTTAGAGTTGGTTGTCCAATAACCAGAAGGTTGGTGGTTCAATTCCCATGTCTTGCTACTAAAAAGATTGATGAAACTGGCAGCTCCTTGTCACTGCCGATGTGCCCTTGAGCAAGGCACCGTACCCCTATGTTCCCCGCTATGAATGGCTGCCCACCGCTCCAGGTTGGCATCTGTCTCTACGAGTGTGTTAACAGGTGCCAACCTGGATGGGTCAAAAGCAGAGGACCAATTTCCGTGTGTATGCATTACAGTAACTCTGATGTTAGAGATAGGTGTTGACTGATTTTGCTTTCCATGAACTGAACCTTTTTCCTCTCATTCCCAGCGTTTGGGCTAAAATAACCAACTGCTGGCTGTCGCTTTGAATTAAGCACACAGACACCACAGTATTAATACATTGCTAATTTTTATTAATTTTTCTGTGAGGTTTCAGCACATGTATAAACACAACAAAAACAATGGGTGTTATTGATTGATTTATTCTAAATTTGGGATTGTGGATTTCTCATGCAGACAGTAGAATAGCACTTCTCTCATTTAACTTTAAAATAACGCTCCAAAAATTGGCTAATCTTTGCCCTTTGGTTCCCTATCTAACACTACTGTCGTGAAAACAAATGTCTCTGTCCGCCTTGATATTGTACAGCCATATTCATGCGTGTTGTCATGCTGAAGAGGTCACAAAGGCAACAATCCAAAGCCACAAAAATGTCAAGCGACCGTAAAGTGAGACATGTTGCGGGGCTGGAACCTAAAGTTGTGAGCTGCTGTATCTCAGCCCCCCGAGCACTCTGGGGCAGTTTCAGGCCCGGGAATGTCCACAACAAAAGACATTACATGTTCATAACAAGTCTGAGGAATATCTTTTTAAGGCTCACAAGCTTCTCTAGTGTTGCTTTAAGTGAGAAAGAACCACAGCTTTAAACAGGAGGCTTTTGGTACTAAAAAACATGAACAAAGTAGAAAATGACATCCATCCATTTCCATCCCATTGATGTGGTGTCATTTTGATAGCTTCCAGCTGAGATGATAATTCAACATGCTGACATTTTCTTTGATGACGACTTTGTTGTTTTGGGAGAGCAATCGTCCACTTGTGTGCGGTCTAAAATAAGGACCAAGTTGGGAAGCACTCCCTGGTGTAGATTCGCTGCACATGCATTGTTCTCGCCGTTTCCTCCTCACAGTGATGTTTCCAATTATCCGTCTCTCTTTGAAGCCAGCATATTTGTGGGAAAGTCTGCCATCACTGTCAGGACTCTGCTTCCATTATTTGGAACACCTTCCATGCAGAGCGTTAGAAAACTATACGCCGTTACAGACTGTACAGTTTAGTACTCGTAGTTCCCGTCATGTGACGCCACGCGACCTGACAAAAAAAACCCAGGGCTGAGCAAGTTCACTCGTTATCGCGTTAATGCATTCATTATTTAACGCCGATAAATATTTTATCGTGCATTAACGCATGTTTTTTTTAATTAATTAATTTATTTTAATTTAAAAAAAACATTTTGGGGGCTTTTGTGCCTTTAATGGAAAGTTCAGAGAGACAGGAAGCAGGGGGCAGAGAGAGGGGGAACAACATGCAGCACAGGGCCGTCCAATGCAGGACTCGAACCGGGGCCAGCTGCAGCGAGGCCTCTTGTACATGGGGCGCCTGCTCAACCCACTATGCCACGGACCACCCCTGTTTTACTATTTATTTTATTATTGTAAAAGTCTGTCGCTCACAGGCTTTTATTTTGTAAAAGTCTGTTGCTGTCTGCTGTGGAACAGGAAAAGAAAGTAATCGGCGGATCCACCAAACATGGAGAAGGGTACGGAACTTTTACTCGGCCATTTTCATGTTAAAGTTCTTCCAGACGGCGGAGTCGACAGAACCAAAGTCATCTGTAAACTCTGCCAAGTTGAATTGTCTTCTCAGCGTAGTAGTTCCAGTCTAAAATATCACTTAAAGGCAAAACACACAACTGATAGCAGCAAGTCATTCAAGGAAACAGACAGTGGAGCGAGGCTTCTACATAAAAACTACAGAAAGATGCTGATGTTAAAAGTGTGTTTGCACAGCAAATGTTATGGCACTTTCATTCATATGGCAGCACATTTAAAATAAAGCTAAATGCTAAAAGCTATACACTACTTTTGAATTCATTTTTGGATTTTGCGTACAAATGCGATTAATCGTGATTAATCAGGGAAGTCATGTGATTAATTAGATTAAAAATTTCAATCGTCATCTCAGCATTTCTGGTGAGACTGTGCTGGATTCTTAGGAAACAGAAAAGAAAACATCAACCATACAGAAGACATGGATGTGCTTACCTGATAACTCTTGGTGTAGTTGGCTCCTGATGTTGAGTCATATCAACCAAATTGATGCAACTACCGTGATTTTGTTTGATTTCCAATTTAAGCAGCCACACAGGAGGTGAGATCAGTTCTCTGAAACAGTTTTGCGTTATGACATTAAACTGGTGTACTTGGCAATCTTCCTTCAGAATCTCTGTAGAACCGGCTTACAGAAAATATTGAAGAAAAAGAAACATATATATATAAACTAGTACTCTGAGTTCCCAGAGCTTTTCCATTGTTGTGTTTACCTCAGACACATGGGGCTGTTGGAATGGAACATTCTGACAGCTGCTTCTCACTCCTAACCCAACCTTTCCCTTTGAGACCAGCGGGGGGGGGGGTCATTTTGGACTCTTTCCTGAGATCCAAAAAGAGCTTTTTATATTCGAGTGCGATCGTTTGGAAGAAATTCCAAACCAAAAAGATATTTCTGCTTTCATTAGTTTGGCCTCTTCTTTCTCTCCTCTTAGGAACTTCAGATGGGCGAGCGTGTGGGAGAAATCGTGTGAGAGCAAAAACTGCAGGCATAAACACAGGCTGTGTCCATTTTAAGTCTTTCAAGCCCATCAGGAGCTGCTGTCCAGATATGTGTTGCCAGTTCACATGTGATGTAAAACAAAAAGGCTGAAACATGTGACCGTTTTTCTGCTACGCTGCAAGCAGTATCGATCCAGAGAAGTAATCTAGTCCAACATCGACTATTAAAAACCTTTGAACAACAAAGGTTGCCAGTAACTATCACCATATCTCATTCTCTCTTCCCACTTCCAGTTGTACCTAAGCCTCGCACTGCCTCCATTTTACTACGATATCCCTCTGAAACATTTTACAGGCTCCATTATGTCGGCTGAATGGCTGCCAAGTTCAGAACATGCAGGAAGCAGGCCAAGAGTGCGGATGAATGGACTTTTTCAGGGAGTGGACAGAGCAGATGTTTGCCTCGGTGTGTGCTCCGCAGTGTTTTTTTTTTGTTGAACTCACTCAGGCGAACGATAACTCGGCTGATACGACAGTGACGAATGAATTAAAGGGCGTGAAGTTTTTCCTACTCTGGATCTGAACTTCAAAATAGGACGTACATTTATCTGAGGGCTGGTTTTTGCTTCTGCATTTCACAAAAGGGGGCTTCATTTGTCTTTTGTAACACAATGCGCTGCTGGTTTCTTAATCAACTACGAGAAAAAGAAGTGGAAGGAGGGGCCGTCTAAGGGGGCTCTGAAAGGCATCCAAACCACCGCTGTGCTCCCATCTAAGTGTCAGTGTGTACACAGCGCTGCCTGCTCTGTGGAACAGTGCAGGTTCCAGCGTTGGTGACAAATGTCTCACCCAGTGAGTCTGCCAGAGCTCTGAGTGTGTGTGTGTGTGTGTGTGTGTGTGTGTGTGTGTGTGTGTAATAAAACTGCATGTGCCTTCAATGTGGCTGGTGCAAAAAGAGCTGACTGGCCAAGATGTTGTCTTATCACGAGCTGCTGTTACCAAGCAGGGAGGAGGCGTTTTCTCCCATTGTAGTTCAGCTTTTTTTTTTTTTTTTGCCCCCCCTCCCTTTTCTGTCAGAACTGTTGCAGAAGGTTGGGAAATCTCATAGCAACACTCTCCAAACCCCACCCCCGACAACACAAACACACAGCAGAGCAAGTAAACACAGATATGATGATCTAACACAGCGACTCCGCTCAGGCACAAAGGGTGAACGTGTTGCTGGCTCAGTTGGTTTGGGCCCTGAGCCGGTTCTCTACAGGAGATGTGACTTTCAGACGGATGCAAAAAATAGGGGTCTAAGGGAAAATGTACTCAAAATAAGTGAAAAAATCTGTCCATGCAGCAAGATAATTTGACTTAGCAAGATTTCTTTAGATTAAGATTGTTTGAGTCTTGTTTCTAGATTGAACAAAGGCAGTTTTGTGAACAAACATTTGTCATATGCTTAAAATCCAAGGAATAAAGTGTGTTTTCAGATATTTTCTGTGTGACTCTTGAATCAAGCATGTTGAGTTTGTTATTGAATCTTAAAACAAGATTTAATTTGATGAGACTTTGGAGGAGAAACGTGATACATCTCATTTCAAGTGTTAATTGTCTCATTTTATGATTCCCTGCCTGTTTGAGACAAAAAAAAAGTAAAGTTTTGCTTGATATAAGATTATACTGTTAAGTTGAAGACTTAAAATAAGAAATTAATTCTTAAAACAAGAAAAAAATATCTAGCACTTCTAAATGTAAGGTTTTTTTTCTTGGTAAGAACCAAATAATTTGCAGTGCAGACGGATGCAAAAGTGGAGAGTCGGTGCAGGTCAGCGCATCAGACAAACCAAGCGGCTGCAAACATCATGGCATTCTACAGGCCCGGTTCATAAGGAATGGAATACTAATCTGGGTGTGCTCACATTTCAGCTGCTCAGTTCATTTCCATGGCTTACACTGAAATCTCAGTCTTTTTTTGTTCAACTGTCACTGCAACTGCTTTCAACAGTTCCAAAAAAAATGTTTTTGTTTTAGCCGGCAAGATAAAAATGAATCTTCAGCGACAGGCAGGCCTGCTTCAGCCGCTTTCATTTGGCACACGTCGCCCGACACTTTTAACTCCACGCTACAGCAGATACGTTTAGTTTCAGCTGATATTAACACTGGGCGGCACGGTGCTGCTAGAGGCAGTTTCTGTGGAGTTCTCCCTGCATCTGTGTGGGTTTCCTCAAAGTGCTCCGGCTAAACATGCGAAAGAAAGGTTAATTGATGTTTTCAAACCCTGTGGAAGCCTGGCGTTCTGTCAAGGGAGATTCCCTGATACAGTTGGGGTTAGCACCAGTCCCCCTGCAGGCTTAGAAAATGACTGGGTGACGTTGAAACTACCCAGAGCTGGTACCCAACTGTTAGCTCGATTCTTTCTTTGGAAGCTCAAGAACAAGCCGGAGGAATCTCAAGTTAAATAAAGTATTTATTGGTGGTCACACGTGAATTTTAACACAACAAATGCCTCCCCTGATTAACTTAACCCTCTCCTGTTCTCCAGCCTTACCAGATGACTTATTTCCCTCCACTGCACTGTTTACTTCATCTTTCCTGCGTCAAGCTCAGCAGAAAAACTTTCATTGCGACCTAATTTTTTCCAAACAGGAACGATGCACTTATCCTCACAAAATGACATGAAAAGAAGCTTTTGGGATGCAATAAGGGCCTCTCTGCGTACGTGAGTGTGTGTGTCCCCGTGGGCTTCCTGCAGTCGGCCATTCTTGCGCTATGAAGTCAGTGTAATTCACACTTGAGGCCGTCACTCACAGATCTGGCTCTGGAGGATTGGCCCACATTTTTGTGAATTTCCACTGGTAAACAGGTCTGCAGACGCTGGCAGATGATCTTGATAGATGAAGTGGATGTCAGAGACTCTGCTGACAGTATTTTGGATTAAATGTAACCAGAGCTGCGGCTAAATTAGTAGCAGATGTGCTGCCCAAAAACCCTAAACACACAGCCGCACACATACCTAGCCCCGATCTGCACACAGCAGGGAAATATCTCAGATGTGTTCTACTGTGCCACAAACACCCAATATGTAACAGACAAGATGAACATCCGGAGATTTATCTACACGGATCAGCTTTTCTTCCTCACCAGATGTGAGTTCTCTGGCTTTATCTGTCTGACCCGATGACCCCGCCGCAGACTACACCCAACTCCATCACTTACCTGCTGCTGTGTAGCCAATCAGGATGAGGAGGAGTCCAACCGTGGAGCCGCAGGGACGGGTCATGATGAAGAGGGAGAGCTGGCGTGCAGCTGGTGACCACGAGCGCGTGAAAGAAACAGAGTGAGAGCTCTGAGCCGTCTTTTATTCAGAACCAGACCAAAAAGCTGGATATAATCTCTCCTCTGAAAATCCCCTCTCCTTTTCTGTGTGTGTCCACACTGTTTCTGTGTAATGCTTCCCTCCTTGACTTGGTTGTGCCCAGTTTCCTAATGAAAACATTAAAAGCGGGACAAAAAGCTCGGTATCTGGGAAGGGGCGGGAGGGATGAACTGGGGAGGGGACTCATTTCTCACTTCAGCTGCATACTGGCTGGCTTCTAAAGAAGGAAACTGGTTACAATAATCATGAGGGGATCGTTAGAGATACTTGCATTTTATGCCTACTAAAGTTCATTTAAAAAAAAATAAATAAGTTTTTTACGTAGTTTGAAGGAAAACAAAACAAAAGGGGAATTATCTCGTCTGACCTTAAAACCAGAAAGAAAAAGGCTGACAGGTTTCTGTTTAATACCTGCCTCTGTGAAGACGCTTTCAATGTATTTACAACCCCGATTTAAAGAATGTAAAAAAAAAAAAAAAGTAAATAAAAACAGAATACATTGATTTGCAAGTCGTATGAATCAATATTTCATTCACAATAGAACACAGAAAACATATCAAATGTTGAAAGTGACACATTCTCTTTAAAATGTTGGCACATTTTGGGGGGCAGCAGCACACACAAAAACTGAGACAAGGCCATGTTTACCTCTGCGAACCGAGGAGACCAGTTGCAGGATGTTAGGGAGAGGAATGCTGTCTCATAAAGGATTCTACTTGCTCAACAGTCCTGGGCCCTCTTTGTTGTATTATGCACCAAAATATTTTCAGCTGGTGAAAGGTCTGGACTGCAGGCCGGCCGGTCCGGCACCTGCACTCTTCTACTGTGAAGCCACGCTGTTGTTATAGATGCTGCGTGTCCAGTCCAGTCAAGCAAACTTTATTTATACAGCACATTTCATGTACAACACAATCCAAAGTGCTTTACATAAAATAAAAGCATTACAGCGGGGAGTGGAAGAAGCATTAAAAATACACAAAAGAATATAAAGATAAACAAATAAAATGATAAAATCAATTAAAATGATCAAAAACAAGCAACAGTCAAGATAAATTAAAAGATATCGTGCAGATTTCATGCATAGACACATGAGAACAGAAATGTTTTTAACCTGGATTTAAAAATGTCTCCATTTGGTGAGAGTTTAATCTCCACTGGCAGTTTGTTCCACTTGTTTGCAGCATAACAGCTAAATGCTGCTTCTCCATGTTTAGTCTGGACTCTGGACTGGACCAGCTGGCCTGAGTCCTTGGATCTCAGAGCTCTGCTGGGTTTATATTCTCTGAACACATCACAGATGTATTCTGGGTCAAGCTGAAAAATACATCGTCTGGATGTATTCCTTTCAGAATTGATGCTGCTTTTCCAATTTGCCAGTTCTACAGGCACTAATGCACCCCCATACCTTCAGAGATGCAGGCTTATGAAATGAGCGATCCCTGCTGTCTTTAGTCTGGAGTATACGACCTCCATGATTTCCAGAAAGAATTTAAAATTTCTAATCATCGCACGTAATAGTTTTCCTCTTTGCCCCAGTCTGTTTTAAATGGGAATTTTTGATGCAGCGCCACCCGAGGGCCTTAAGATCACAGACATCCGATACCGATTTTTTTTTTTTAAAGATTCTCTCAATCTTTTCATGGTACCATAGGTGATGGAATATTTAACCTCCTGAGACCCAGAGAAAAAAAAGTTTTTGGATTTCTTTTCTTTTATTTTATAAGTCTTTGGGGTGAAAAAAAACATTACTACAATAAAAAAATGTCAAAACATGTTTTTATTTTTTTTACAGTATGTCCTTTGGAGAGGACATCTGGACTCGTTATTGCAAATATGAACATATAAACACATTTAGAGGTGTACATTTACCTCTGAACTCTGACCACCTTTAAGGTTGCACATTTGCAACTGAACTCTTGTGAACCTTAGTTTTTGGTGCAAGGAATATTCCTGAGAGTGAGGTGATACTCAGCCAAAGTAACGTAGTAACGTAACGTAACACAACAAAGTAACGTAACAAAGGTAAGTAAAATGGCCACATCCTTTAAGCCAGTCGTTCCCATCCCCTTATTTAACAAATCAAGAGCGAGCTGATTAGTGTAGTAGTTGAATCAGGTGTGTTAGTTCTGGGTTGGTTTTGGATTGTGGTACTCCATGAAGCAGTGCTTCCTCTTTGAGATGCAGATATTTTACACGATTGTATTGTTTAAAACAGGTGAAAACAAAGTTAGCACATCCTGATGTCCTCTATGGAGGACACACATAAACAAGATATTTTTTAGGTGAAAAAAATAATTACACTCCTCTGAAAACTCATCTAAACTATTCCTTAGATATTAATTTACTAGAATCAATCTGAATATTAAACTCATAAAGCTCATAATTACACAATTATACACTTACCTTTCTTCTTTCCCTAAAATGTGCTCGTTGTGATTGCGGCCATTTTGAAGAACCAGGAAGAGAAGTCTGTCTGAAATGGCGCTACAGTTTTTAATGTTTAGATGCAGTTTTTTTTGTTTTGTCCACCAAAGACTCTGCCTCTGTAAGGTGCTCTTTTTTTATGGCCAATCATATTGCTGACCTGCCACCAATCAATGTGATTTGTTGAAACATTTTCCTACAGCTGTTTCTCTTCAGCATCACTTACATTTCAAGCCTTTTTTTTTCATCGTTTTTGTTTTATTATTTGAATTGTTTCACATTGAAAACACTGAAAATGCCATGTGATTGCCAGAAAACTCAGACAGTATTTCTGTTCGGCAGGAAGTCGGAGAAATCAAAATCAATTCCCCTTCAAAGAGTGCCCTTTACATATGATTGCATTGATTACATCCTGTTACTCCCACCGAACTGACCTCTCTGGCTGGCTCTCTGCTGTGTGACTCATGCTGCTCACTACACACAGGCAGCCAAGGCTGTTACGTTGTAAACATGGTTATCTTCATTAAGCCAGACTGTCTTTGGCCTCCTGCTCTGCTCACTTGTCTGGATGCTTAAGCAGATCTATGGTTTAAGCGGCGGAAAAAAGAAAACCGGGGGAAAAGTGAGAGGAAGGATCAGCGGAGGGATGAGAGAAGACAGGTGGGAGGCACTTCTGTCCGGAAACGGATAAAAAGCAGAGATACAAGCCAAGGTCATGTCAGGGAAATAAACAGACTGTAAATATTATATCTCACACATGGTCTGCCCTCTCTGTGTTCGTTATCAATGTTACTGAAGCCAGTCAAAGTTCCAAAAAGACAAAAGACCGGATATAATGTGATGCATTAGCCTTTCTTTGAGATAAACATTTTTAATAATCTGGGAACTGAGGATATGAATTGTTGCTCATTTGCATAAAGGATCTGTTCCCATTCTTGTTGAAAACAAGATTTTATCTGCTCAACAGTCTGTGGTTGTTGTCTGATTCTCGTCCTCATAATGTGCCGCACATTTTCAGTGGGAGACCGATCAGTACTGCAGAGAGCCCAGTCAAGCCCACAAACTGGGTCTCTGAAGCCGTGCTGTCATAGGTCGGGCAGAATGGCGTATCCGTGGATCTCCTGGGGTAAGATGTTACCTTCATGGAGGCATATGCCTCGCCAAAATTCCAATTTATGGCTCCGCATCAATGGTACTCTCACACATATGCATTTCCCGTATGCTATCAGCGCTGATACTCCGCCATACCATCACAAACAATGGCTTTTTGAAACATAGGACATGAGGTTAATTTATCCGAAAAGGCAGCTGAAACGTAGATGAATCTGAGTAACATGTACTCACTTTCCTTTCGTCTATGCGAGATGAGCTCAGGCCTAAAAGACTTTGGGACCGTTTCTGTTGATATTTGGCTTCCTGCTTAGGTAATAGAGTTTCAGATTACATATCTGGATGCAGCAGTGGACTGTGATGAGTGACATCGGTACTTCCGAGCACATGTTGCTATATTGACCCTGGTGGCATGACGGCTTCTCATGCAGGGCTGCCTGAAGCCTCAAAGGTCACTCGCATCGAGCAGTGTTTTCTGTGCTTTACACAGTGACATTTCCCCCTTATTACCTGATTTTTTTTTATACAATGCAGATGTTGGAAAGCCAAAGTTCTTTGCAATATGACACGGAGAATTGTTTTGAACTAAAACTAAGCCTTTGGTGGATGCTTCTTTTATGCCCAATCCTGACACCCAAACCTGTCACCTGTTAATCTGCTGGTTGTAGAATCTTTTTGGGGTTAGGGTTAGGGTTAGGGTGTGGCAGCCATCGAATCTTTGCTTTCTTTATGTTGTAAACAAAGAAGCTGGTCAGTGAAGACACTGAGAATCAAATTTTGTGTCTGTGTCAGTTAAAAAAAAACACAAATAAGGGAATTACAGATATGAGTTCTTATTTTCTGGACACGGGGTCTGTTAACCGTCTATGATTGAATGTGAATGTTTGTCTAAGTCCATCTTGTAATCCTTACAGTCGAGTATTGCGTGGGGACTGGAGACAGCAGAAACAAAGGTAAGGAGCAAAGCATCACGGCGAGCACACCACCAGAGGATCACGGCATCCAGTGACCAGCGTCACACTGATCCATGGTGTGACAGACTGCTGGAGGCAGGGTGACCTTCTCGCCATCTATTTCTATCCTCGTCTCCTCTGCCTGCTATCCATACATCTCTTTGTTTTCTTCAGTCTAACACCTGTCATTGGCGACGATGACCAGATGTCACTACAGGCGTGGAGAGATTAAAGGAACCCTGAAAGTGCTCGCTTCGTCCTGTCCGTCGGTAAACTCCACGTTGACATGGACCCCGTTCGGCTTTGTTGTCTGAGCTCTCTGTGCCCACTTTTCCCCCCCGAGCATGCACTGCTTGTCCTGCTACTTTTTAAGACGCTCGATCTAATCTGAATGAGATGTGCTGTGGGGTGTGTGAAGTCATTAGTTGAGCTCTGATTTCCCTTGACTTTTGTCCTCCTAATCCTATTGTGGATTTTCTGTACTTATAGAAAACCTTTTTAAAGTGTTTTGTTGGGCGAATGCGTTGTTGTTAACGTGTTTCTCACGTTAAAGCCGATGCAGCAGAGGTACAGCGTCGACAATATCAAAGAGCACGCCTCTATTTTAACACCGTTGTTGTGATCTTACTTCCTTTTGCAGTAATATCAATATACTTGAAATTTGCTAAAGTTTCTCAGTAGATTTTCATAGGTACTCCTAACATGCCCTGTGCTTGGTCATTATTGCAGTCCATGTGGACCAAGACGACCCGCACACACTAACGCCAGCCTCTTTGTCTTTCACATGGCGCTTTAGCCGTCTTGATGTGCTTGCAGCAAGGACAGAGACCTCTCATCTGTCACCGATCATCTATTCAATATTGCTATCATCAGTTCTGGACTCACAGTTCCAACTTTTCACAGCTATGTCAGACAGGGTCCGAACCGTGTGATAAACCGGTTCTGAAGAAAAACATTTATAGCAGCTATAATGTGAATAAGTTTAAAGTCAACCCTGGTTTGATTTTGAAATGTTCATTGCTCTTGAAATTAGGCTTAATAATACTATCTATCACGTGACTACATGTAAGGATAAACCTGTTAACCTATTCAGAGCTTAGGCTTTATATGGAACACCCTGGGTTTCCTAGGAAACTGTCCACCAAAAGCCTCTGAATAAATAAATACATAAAGCATTTTAGAGAATTAATCTTCGGCTTTTATTGTAAATTACGGGCTTGGTTTTGAAAGTTTGTGATATTGTGATTGTACAGAAGGAGCAGGGTGTGGACACAACTGCCTGAAGTTGCACTTTATCTAGAGTTGTGAAGTAAGAATGGACCATTACAGACTCTGGGGAGTCACAAGAACACCTGCATTCTAATCCCTTTACTTCTTTGTGGCACTTTATTTCGACACTATCTGCCCCATACATATTGCAGATCATTCTGCGGTTGGATTTAGGGCATCATTTATTACATTAAGGAAGTTTATTCAGTAAATACTGGCCTTGCTGATGGCGCCATGGTCAGATTGGAGGAACACGTGGAGCCAGACAATCATCAGAGCTAAACAAGATCTGGACCACCTGCTGGGTTTTTGCTGCAGCCAATTTAGCTCTTCTCCGTTTTCTTTGAAGTATCTATTGTCTGGCAGGCAGCTTGTCTTTTTCCACAGTCCACTTGATGAACTATTTGTGTTCAAATGTATCAAGGGATGCCATTCTCTCCTGTAAGAGCGCTGATGTCTCCTACATCTTGGAAAATGAAGATAAAAGTGCTACTTGTGACTCTTTTTGGTGACACATAAATGAGATCACAAAACGAACTAGGCACATTGCACCAGCAGAGATCCTCTCACCCCACAGTCCTTCACTTCTGATCCTCCCTCCATAGTTCTCTCTGCTGTGTTGTTCAGCTGCCAGATCACTGCTCCCCATATAAACCCCTAATTCTGTATTTATCTCCTTAGACTGTCTTATTAGCTCTACGTCACAGAAAGTGGAAGTAATCCAGGTCTGGGCCCAGGAATAGAGCCCTGGGAGGGGCCGGGCCTCAGCAGAGACACTCCACAACCACCATGCGTGTGTCAGTGAGTAATCCCTTCTTAAATAAGCCCTGAGCAGGGAAAGAGGGAGGGAGCTTGAGCAGGGGACTTTACACCGTGGGAGCAACAGCAACCAGTGTCCCCTCATCCCTCGGACACAACGCAGCCGGAGCCGGAGAGGGATTCAGCATCAGACGCTCATTGGATTGTAGGAGGAACGGCCCTCGACCAGGATGAACTTTGCTGCCCAGTTATTCTACTCAAGCTACCTGAGCGAGCGACTCGAGCGTTTGTTCTCACCAAAACCTGCAATTAAAGACAGCGGGGAGAATGATCCTTTCTGGGCGAGGTGGGAATTTCCAACATGTAGCACCCTGGACACTTCTAGACCTCTCCAGACCTCTCCCCAACTCAATCTCGTAGCGGCACAGTTACCCTAGATCTCAGACGTAGCTCCTACTTCCACCACACCAAGTTAAGTTTTATCCTTCTCTACATCCTTTGTGTTTTGCATTCTAACCTAACATTGAAATCCCAAAATCCCCTTACATTGATCCCAAAATTAATTCCACAAACCAAGCCTTCAACTCTCCATATCCATGTTTGAATCTTGCTGTACCAGAATGAAGGTGTAGTGAACTCCATTCCAGCATTTGTCCAGCGTTTGCCCTCCTCCTCCATCTATAGCCTCTATACAAATTGCTTTCCCCTCTTCCATCTCATCATCTCTCACCTCTTCCTTCACTTCAGCACCTTGTAGGGGGGGCACTTCCTACCCTCCAAGCCCCTGGGACAGTATCCTCTGCTTGGGCCTCTTCCTTGTTCCCATCTTTCTTTTGTAGTTACCTTTTACTCATTTGGAGTAAGACAAAGGGAAATTAAAAGGTATCTTTGGATCAAAAGAGGTAAATAACCTGTTAAATAATCATTTAAGTGAAGCATGGTGCCTTTGTTGTGGTCAGTCCTAATTATGTCATGTTCAAGTCTTTGTCTCGGCTTTTATGGAGCACCACAACCGTTAGGATTCAATAATACGAAACAAGAATCGTGAGTCTACAGAAATGTTCCTTCAGATATCTAGTTTTCAGTTGCCTTTCTGAACATTCCACAGCTTCTTGTCCAATATCCAAGGAGGCTAAGAGAAACCACATAAAGAATGCAAGGAGGCTGCCTCAAAAGGAAGCCGAACTGCATTTTACAATGAGGCACCATCAGCGATTAGGGTCTTGTGCAAGGAAGCATTTTCTTTTCCCAAAAGAACTTTTCCAGCTGGAAAAGGAAACCAGTGCAACAACAAGTAAGAGCATTTAATGTTTGAAAAGACCTTAAGAAGCTGAGAGTGCTGTGAAGAAAGCCTGCTAGGTTGAAATGACGCCTTCACTTTTTGCTTTGGCCTGATTTTTTTTTCTTTTTTTAAAGTACCATTTTGGGGTAGAAGCTATTGTTTACCATTTCGTCTCATCCCCTTCTCTTTTGATTAGCGTCTTTGAGGTTGCCATGTTTATCTTCTCTTTGATGCCGTTTTAAACCGCGCCTTTGAACCAAAGTACCCTAATCACAAGTGCAGCCTTGGACTTCTGTTATTTACATAATTATGTGAAAAATACGACTCTATTTTTACAAAAATGTTCACAAGAAAAAGTGGGGCACTGAATAATTGATCCAGGAGGCTGGGTGAAAGGTCACAGTATTGTATTTAACAGATCTCCGTGCCATAAATAGAGCAGGATGGTACATGAAGAGTGAGCCACTGACCGGTTCCCATTCGGACATGTGTGGGGCAGCAGCTCCACCTGGTGGTGTTTGGAAGCGATCTTAGCACATAACAGGCTCAATAAAAGCACTTTCACAAGTGGATTCTTTTCAAGCTTCCTTTTCATGAGCTCCAATCATTATGCAGATTAGCCCACCTTATTCTGTATATGTGAATATGAGTGGCAGGATTCCAACACGCAACTTTACTCAGTCTCAAACTTCTATTCAAACCATTAGATATGCTGCTTTGGTGGCTAAGTACATGACTTAATCTCCAATAAGTGAAGGTAATCCTATTGTTCTGTCTTTACTGTGGACAGGGCTCAGTCCTCATAAATTACGTTGTAAGATAAACAGCCACGAGAGGATCTTATTCCTCTTTTGCATTGTGTCATCTGAGCAAGGAGAAAAGATCTGGAGAGAAAATGAACAATTTAAATTAACTGTACCATCCATTGTCCATTTACTAAGCTGTTGTAAATCAAACTGTCTCGTTTTTTAGCTCTAAAATGCCCTTTAGGTGGTGTGTCTCCACAAAAAGAGGAGCCAAACTAGCCAATAAATCATTAGCTGATTCATCGACGTAATCTGTCACAGAAAGCGGAAGCTGAGTTGATGTGAAAGGTGACTCAATTAATTTCAGACTGGAGAATGGGGGTGGAGGGAGGTGGTTATGGTTTCTTTGTACAACTGTTGAGGTCTAGTCATTTTTCTTCTAAACCTGTAGATTGTCCCTTTAGAACCGATCTTACAACCTGTCTTGAATGCTAATAAAGCTGGCTACTCGAGTGTGTCTGAGCTGTAGTTTCAGAGCATCATTAAGATGTGAATCGGATATTCGGATTTCTGTGTGTGTGGCTCAGACTGTAAATTAACATGATGCTCACAAACAAAAAATCTTACAATCTGTTGGAATAAGAATGAGATTAAACGATTTTTCTCAGTTCCACTTCCCACCAAATGTTGTATCATACATTACATTTTTACACAGCAGACCAAAATAGTCTTTAGCTGTCTGTTTTTCATCTTATTTAATCAGAACTGGGTTGCAGAGAACATGTTAATGTCATTTAGTTTGAAACAGAGGTCACTGTGTTTGGAGAAACATTATTCATTCTTTGCCGTTCATGTGCATGTTGCTGGACAATATTACTTAATATTTCCTTCTTGTAGCGACTTGGCCAAATAGATCCAGTTTATCTGGTCGTTAATTAGCAAACTAGCAACTTAAAACAATAATTGATTTTAAGAGTCCTGAGTGGAGGTGCACTGATGTGCTTTAGGGAGAAAATGTAATCTTTATCTGTAGGGGCTCATTAATGACGTTATTACTTAATGAAGCTATTAATCCATGTCATGGTTCTCACAGCATCCACCTCTGCTCAGTATTCTCCTCCTGGGTTTGTTCTATGCTCATCAAATTTCAGAAACTGGAGCTTCTTGACTGCGACATTAAAGCTGCAACATTTTTGCTGCATTGACAAGTTTAACAGGACTTTACCGTTTTAACAGGGAAACCTGTTTTCTCAAATTTGGGATCTGCTTTGCAAATCCCTGTAAATATCTGTCCCTTGTTTTCTTTCTCAGGGAGGAATTGCGCCTGGGCCCCAGTCAGCCGGGTGGCCCTTGCAAATCCGGCCCCTTCAGTAATGGCACCGTGGGCCGCCGACCCACCCTGATTGAACCAGAGCGTTTGAAGGACTTTGGTGAGGAGGAACTTCTCAACGGGGATGTTAAAGTCCATGAAACCAAAGTGGTGGAAGTTGCTGAGATCAAGCTCATGGACCCCCCCAAAACCAGAAGAGTCAGCGAGTTCAGGATCATCCCCAGACCTCCGGCTCAGTACCTCCGCTTTGAGGACATCAGCGCAGCAGCCTTTAGGATCCAGGCAGGGATACAGAAGACCCCTTGCACGGTACGTTGGCTGTGCTCTCTGCTGGAGGATCAAACATCACCCCTGCCACTACACAAAAGAGCTCCGATTAGAGTTGGACAAAGGACCAGTCTGAGGCTCATATATCTAAATTAGTTCAACGTGGAGAGATCAAATAAAAGGCCAACACTAATGTATTGGTGTGCAATAATTAGAAAAAGTTTGATGTGCAAAGAATAAGAAGTTTGGCAGTTAGACTCCAAAGTCCCATCAGTGCAGAACATTACATGATGGATGACGGGAAAGGCCTGGAGTCGAGTCGTCTCAGGCAACTGGAGAAGGCGCAGTTGGGGAGGAGGCGGGAAGACAATTGGACCGGAGCAGTGAAGTTATAACTAATGTGGAAGGGGTGTAACACCCTGGGAAAGGAGGGAGTGGCAGGGGAGCGGTGGAAAAGCCCAAGTGACGACAAAGAGTGAACAAAATGTATCAGATCTTCCTTATAGAACTTTTGCCATTTGGTTATATAGTTTAAAGTGATAATTCTGGTAAATTGAAACTATAATAGAAAGACAATACACATTTATATTACTATCTGTCCACTTCAACAGGAAACTCTGGAAGATGTCAGCTGCTTTGACTGTAGGACTATGGAGTTTGTACTTCCCAAATACATATGAGAGAATATTGTTACTTTGTCCAAAAGGGCACAGAGTGATTCTTTTTAAAGACAAACCTGGTGCAGACTGATGGGCTGTTTACCAGTGCAGGAACAATCCATAACATTAATGTTTTGTAGTGTCTAATGTAATTTTGCTGTATTCAGAGACTTGACAGCTTCTCTGGAGTTGTACCTTAACATAAATCCCAACCTGTCTCTATTTCAGCTCAAAAACACAAACTCATTTTCGAATATTACAGAAAATATTTGCCAATGAAAGAACTCACTTTTCCTGAATTTACATTCAAGTGAACTATGCTGCCTCTTTATTACAGTACTCCAGACTGTCCAAACAGTACGGAATGGAGATCTACCTGAAGAAGGAGCACCTGCACTACACGGGCTCTGTGAAGGAGAGGGGAGCGCTCTACCTGCTGGCCTCCCTCACGCAGGTAAATCTAGCCGGAAACGGGCTGCTAGAGAAGGGATGATCCCTCTTTGTTGGTCAAGTCTCAGCTTGTGTGATCTGCTTTGTATGTTAGTGCAAGTGTGCATAGGTTTACTGATCACCTCTTACATATAGCTCTAAAAAAATAGTCAAACCCTTTGGAATGGCTCCATTTGGATGTGTTTTACTTTACATCTGTGAAAAAGTAGGAAAATCACAAGGTTTAAGCTGAAGTCTTAGGGCCCTGCAAAGGCATTGATGCCGAATCTTTATCTTTTAAGCTCTAACTAACGAAATACCTTTACACGTGTAAACAGACTGATTGTATGAACATAGGTCAAGCAGTGCGTTTGGTTCCTTTCAGGAGCAGCAGAGAAAGGGTGTGATCGTGTCCACTGACAGTAGCTTCTCCATGGCCGTGGCTCACCACGCAGTGGAGCTGAAGATCCCCGTGTTTGTCATCATGCCATCAGGCTGCTCCTCACCTCGTCTCAGGATCTACAGAGACTACGGTGCCATGGTCATCTCTTATGGCAGCACCAACCGCGATTCCCAGAATCACGCGCGCCATCTGGCCAAAGAAAACGGATACCTCTACCTGGAAGAGTCAGTCTCTCTATGTTCATCCTTGGATTTTGGCATGAGTTTATCTAGTTTGTCATTTAAACTGCAAGTTACGCTGGCTTAGCTATAAAAGATCTGTAAACAGAACAATGACAGCATAGGCGAATAGTACAATCCGTCAGTGTTCTGTTGAAATAAGTCTGCTGTTTCCCTCTTTGCTGATTAACAGAGATGAAAATGCAGCATACCTGGCAGGACTGGGCACTGTTGGCATGGAGATCTTTGAGCAAGTGCCCAAAGTGGATGCAATTATTGTTCCTGCAGCAGGACAGTACGGCCTTCTGGCTGGCACTGCTGCAGCCATCAAACACCTCAATTCTCAGATTCTTGTTGTAGTAAGTAGAAATGGTTCTTTTTTCTTCTTTTTTCATTACATTAAATACCTGTACGTTCCATTCCAGGGTTCCTCTTTGTGACCTTTTCCCTCAATATCAGTTGTATTTCTACTGCGGTTCCTCTTATCTTTTATAAACCCTTACTTTATACAGCAAAGATAACTTTGACACCAACATCCCACATTTCCCTTTAAGTCTGTGTTTCATTCTGCTGTAACCGCTTTAAAAACCGCAATATATTTGAAGTACTTCCCTTGAAAATCCCATGTTTTCAAACACAACGAGGCATTAATCTGTGAACTGGAACATAACAATTTTGCCATTTCTCTGCAACTCTGAGTTTGTTCAGAAAGTGAAAGCGACTGCAGACAACTGCACTGCAAAGCAATAGATGAGTAAAAACTACAGTTTACCACTTATTTTAGTTACGTTCTAAAGCACAAATAAACCCATTTATACCAAAGTCCCCATTCTGCTGAGAGTGTGCAGCACAGATATCTACACAGACATCTCATTAGTTGGTGTCTACCCACTGTCTTGCCAAAGGCTGCTGACCATAAACATCCCAAACACAACTAAAGAAGAAGAAACAAGATAAATACTCTACAGAGAAATACACCACCACACAATCCTAGTGGGTCATAAGACATGAATGAGGTGTATTCTGTCTGATGTTAACATGGTAAATACAACCTCCTCTAAAGTGTACCGTCACAGTTTAACGCCGGTGGAATAATAACTGAAGGACTTCCCTCAACAGGGCATCGAACCAGAAGGTTTCCCTCTGCTGCTCCAATCTCTGAAAACAGACGGTCCAATCAAAGACATGCACAGCAAGCCCAACAAGAAACTATACGGAGGTAAGCCCGTGTCATGTTTGGGTGCCTAGCACAAACCTACAATGAAAATACTGAAAATGTGAATGCTGTATAGCATTAAACCTCGTGGTCACATTTTCATTCCACACCTGCAGTGAATGAATAAGTGATGATTGTTCTGTCTGTTTTCCCAGATCTTATGGAGCGTTCGCTTGGTGTAAACACCTTCCAGCTGGCAAAGAAACTGGTGGATAAAGTCATACCTGTCAGGTACTGCACCTCCACAGTGTAAAAATTGGCTTTGTTCTTAGACATTATAAATTAAATAAGCCTCAGTACTTTTCCATGATGACCTAAAGTGATCCAGGAATGGGAAGACAAAACAATTGGGAAAGCCTGGGACAGCAAGGGCAGATTCACACACACACACATTGTTTTGGCTGATCCAGAGAATATGACGAAGCATGTTGAACCTACTCATGTCCAATCATACTCGGTCGAGTGTGAGTCCAACCTATGAGGCTATAAATGCAAATGATACCCGGAAATCGAGGCTCAGTCTGACGGATTTCCTGCGGGAACTCTGTTCCACTGAGCCCAGCGCTGATATGCTTTGACATGTGACTACCAATAAACACTTTATTTAACTTGTTCTTGAGCTGCCATTGAAAGAATCGATCTAACAACAGCACATGTAGTCTTCAAAGACTTTCATTCAGGAATCACATTTAGAATGTGTGACACAAATGAGCTCATCACACCAATAAAATGACTGTGCCTACGAGGATATTTTATCCCATAATGTTGAAATATATCTTTGTGCTGATTCATACTTGTACACTGAGCGTCACATCAGTCCATTTTTTGTCTGTGCTCTCAGCGAGGAAGAGTCTCTGGTGGCGATGCTGCGGTTTCATGAGTTTGAACGTTCCATAGTGGACACGGAAGGAGCCATGGGACTGGCTGCCATCTTGGCTGGGAAACTTCCTGAACTAAGAGGAAAAAAGTGGGTCAGATAAATCAGCTTCGTAATGGCAGCTTTTTAGTCTTTGCTTCAGTCTACCCCAGTCCTCTGTAGAGTCAGGGACATAAACAGTGTAAAAGCTCTTTTTTAAAAATTGTTTTATTCAAAATGGCCCTAACAGCAGTGCTAATCCGTGGTTACAGTTAAAACTGGCCTCCATCTCTCTCTGCTGCAGGGTTGTTATTGTGGTAAGCAGCGCTAACATGGAGTCGGAGCTGGTGAGGCAGTGCCTGGACCGGGCTCTGGTGTTGGACGATCGGGTCAGTAAGTTTGCGGTGCAGTTGGGAGAATTCCCAGGGGACATGGCCAAACTGCTGGATGTACTGTCCAGAGAGGATGTGAGGTAAGGACGCTTCTGCTGCTTCAGCCTTAAGCCGTTTCATTTTCGTCACCCGATGCCTCCTTTAATTCCCTCCCACCTCGTTTCTTGTTTCTCCCAGGCTGTTGGACGTCTGCCATCGCAGACACGGTGACAAATCAGACCTCTTCAAGGCAAAGGTAGGCGTCTAATCTCTCTCTTTCACCTGAGTCTTTGTGCGCCTCTTCTCCAATCTGCTAATTAACCTTTTCGGTCATTGCCTAAGAACTCTATGCTTGGAGTTGCCAGGGCGTTGGCGGGAACTGTATGGCCCAAACTTCAACTCAACTAGAAGGCAGAGCTATTTATCTTGTTCTTTGAATTAAGTTTATATTTATAAAACTCGAACTACTTTCCAATGAATTCCAATACCATTCAAATTCCTTGCTAATTCTTTATAATTAAAAAGTTAAAAACAGCTTTACACCAATTTAGGCTTTTGTCATTTTGAGTACACGCCGTTTGCTGCTTATTCATGAAAAACTTGCTCATTTCATATGACATTAAACTTCCAGTGTGAGGGGTGTAGTGACATTTAGTGGCATAAACTGCAGGCTGCAAACAACTGAATACAATCGCCCTCCTTTTCCGAGCTTTTAGGAACACTATGGGGGATGCACAATGCAAAAAAAGGGCTGCAGAGCCAGTGTTTGATCTGCTTGACTACTGTAGGAAAATGACGGTGCAACAGTTGGTGAGGGATACACTCACTGTGAAATTCTGGGCTCATACCAATGTCAACAATAAAACACTGGCCAATTATCGGTAGCAGATACTGATTGTTTTCCATCATTAAATTTCCCTTTAATGCCAGGGAAACAAGAATAGTCCTTTATGTTTGGGCTATACATAATTCCCCCGCACTAAATAAACTGTTGTCTTTATTCACCAGCTTTGTCAAAAGGTGAAAGACCAAGTGTACTAACCAGCAACGATGCCCTAATTCTAACTTGTCCGTGTGATGTAACGGGTGCTAACTGTGTGTGTGTTGGCAGGTGGAGTGTGTGGTGGAAACCAGAGATAAGACACAAAGTGCTCAGTTGCGCAAGATGCTGAATGAGCGCTACCCTTCAATATGCTGGCTGGACCGGTGATCACGACGACACCAAGCACAAAAACTATACCGAAAACTGAAAAAGTATTGTAATGAAACATGGAATGACTTTAAAGCACATCTTGTGACACACACACATCTAAGATACAAGAGCTCCGTCACGTCATACCAACATGTTTGATACAATCTTGTTCAGCTGTGTGCGTACAGAAAAGCTGTGAGATTATAGAGCAAATATAATTTGTATTACTTCCTTTATTTCTGCCGCTGTTCTTGTTCATCATGGCTCACTGATTACTGTGAAGTGGTTAACTCGCATCCAGGAGGAATCTAGTTCTTATCTGAATCACTACATTAGCTGAAGGATGGACTGCATGGATGAATGCGGCACAGATCCACATAACAGCAGAATATGAGATTTATTTTTCAAAGAAGGATGTTTATAAAGTACTGTATATATTTCTGTATATATATATTACATGAGATGATAGTGAAAATGTGTTCTCTAAATAAAACCGAAGTAAATTAGCCCTGTTCGTGGATTTATTTTGTGTTGTTTTTTTTCTGCATAGAGGTAAAGCTTGAGTTTTTCTTTGTGGTATATATTCCCTAAGAATAAAAGTGACGCATAACACTAGGGTAGGTTGTGTGTACACTATCCACCCGATTACCGGCTTGAGATGCTCCAATGTAGACTCGGAAAGTTAAGACGAGTTAATGCTCTTAAGGCTATCAGCAGAGGACATTGTGACCCTGTGTTACTGCCTCATTCAGCCCGTGTCAAACGGATGATACACGCTCCTCCTCGTTGTTCGGAGTCATGAAACAACATTCAGTTTTGTGGTTTTTGAATTGGATTGGGGGTATTTCAATTCCAAGATCTGATAAAAAAATTGAATGAAGATTTAGACTTTCTGAACATAAATTCAAGTCTTCATTTAATAATTTATTCCATGATACCTCACAAGAATTGCAACCAACAGAATATCCGATGCATCACCCTCCTCTAAAATCATGAAAAGCACATTCAAGAGTCTGAGTTTGATGTTTATTCCCCTTCTTAACTATTGACTATATTTTAAGATGGCAGATGGGTGAGAGGCGACCCACTGCATCAATGGTAAAGAAAACACAGTTATCATTGTTTTCTGGCATTTCTGCACCAATAGGTTTGATTGAGATAATGCATTTCTGCTAATGCACCATCATAAATTACATGCTAAACTTTTTAGTTACATGTGAAACTGTCAGTGTTGCTTCAAAAGGTTGATCCTTTTGGCCTGAAGTGAATGCATAGATGGTTTTGCTAGTCTTTCAGTTTATACACTGCTTTCCAAAAGACTTTACAGTGATTGCTAAAAATATAACCATTATCATTACTTCTTTTTTTGTTGTTGCTTTGGCAGTTTTGATCCTCCAAACAGTTTTGGTTCAGAATGAAATGCCTCATTTGACAAACGTTCACGGCCCCAGAGAATTAACTGTTGAGACTATGGCCGTAGGGTTTATCACAACAGTAGCAACTTTAATTCTCCCTTTATCATTTTGTCAAGCACATATCATCAGTTCATGGGTTTTAATTTGTCCAGTACTGTAGTTATACAAAGGTGTATTGCATGGGCTAAGCTAGCATGCTAATTTGCATGCTAGTTGGCAAATAAAGTGGATCCAGTTGAAAGAGATGAGATGTATTTTCCTAAGCACTTCACTCTGACCTTGTTGGTAAATGTCATGAGTTTAAGGAAGAATGGCAGGGCAAATTTGTATGGACTTAGGAAAAGCAAAAGAGGCGCCAATGAGAATCAAACCACACTTCCACTAAGCGAGCAGTTCAAAAATTCCAAAAGCACATTAGATGCGTTGCCTCGTGTTACTTTTGTGTTGTTCTAATGGAGGGTATATTTTAGAAATAAAGTATATACTGTACAATATATGGTATATGTCCCCAAGATTGGGAATCGAACAACAACAAAAAAAAAAACCTTCAAATGTGAATTATTATGTTTTCAGTGGATGCTCACACTCACACATATTTATTTACATGAATCCCAGTCAGTGTGACGAGATTAAACCAGTCGACGTTGCTTTGAACGTTGCGGCCACAAGGAATTTTCTCTTTTCATAAAAAATGGTTAGACAATAAAGGAAGATTTAGAAGAAGCTCTATAATAAACAGAAAGAGAGGGAAAACATCAACCTGCTCTTATGGCTCATAGTTAGATATTTCTGGGTCATTTATCTAGCTGCAGACTTGTGCCTTATTCATACTTCTTTGCAAAGCACGCCGTTGTTCTTTTCAGCATTTTCTACTCTGCACGGATAACACATTCCACACATAAACAGTGGATCTAAACAAACAGGTATTCAGGGTGAAATAAACTGTCTTTTGTCCGAGGAAAAACTGCATCAATGCAGGTACCTCAGGTATTCATGAGCGTCTTCCCTCACCTCTTAATATTCAGTGTCCATATCGGTTTTCCAGCTCACGCACAACTGAAACCTTTAAGGAGTAATTCAGCAGCACATACTCAGAGCCCTGCATCCCCTTTCTGTTGACCAAATTTACTGTACCCCTAACACACTGGCAAAACAGCGGAGATATTAGATTTCCGCTTCCCATACATACATACATGTATATGGGTTTGAATATATTCTTCTGTTAAATTCAGGGACACGCAGGGTGAAATAATTCACGCTTGAGCAATCTTGGGTAAACAAAAAGTTCAGAAATCATGCTTTATTGTTAATACAGTATAAATCGATAGCATTAAGACTTTCAGTTTGTTGTTTAAAGGCTCAAGACCAAGTAAACCTGACGGCAGGCCGCTTTATTTTTGATCCTGGAGCAAATTTAAAGAATATCCCTAGAGTTATCCTGGGAGCTGATGTAAACATCATGAGCGCAGAGCAAATAAATTTAAAACTCCCCTTCTACTGCACAGACATTTTGGCTCTAGGCAGAGTCAACAAGTCAGTTATATTACTTTTAAAAAAATTTTTTTTTTAGAAAAACTACAATTTTAATTCTACAAGATAGTACAACCCCCCTTAAGCTTTTTTTTGTTTAGAAAATACACGGAACGAGACCAGTATCTGTCCTATCACGGGGGCAGAGGTTACAACAGAAACTAAGTCAGAAAAATACGTAGTGTCTCAATCAGAGATATGTTATTGCGTTAACACTTGAAGGCTCAAGTGTTTTCCTAATCTCTGCGCACCTCGACACTGATTCATATCAACGGGAAAGAGATGGTGGAAGAGGAAGAGGCACTGGGGAGAGAGCGATTCAGCTGTAAGCTCCTCCTGCTGACATCAGTGCTGTTTGGGACGCTTGGGGTCGTACTTGAGTAGAAGGCCAAGGGAGGCAAAGCCAAACAGAAGGGTCTGGACAAACCACAGGCGGCGAGTGGTCGTGTCGGTGATGCCTTTGTTGCTGCAAGGAAACAAGAGATGGAGCCAAGTTTTCAAATGTTTCACTGCTTGTGCAGTCACTGCTGATCCGTAGAGTAGCATATTGATTGCAATTCGAATGGGTGTTCGTGATGAACTTTAAGGTTTGTTACAAGATACCCAAGTTATGTGGAGAACCTGAGTGTCCAAAAAGTCAAACTACAAGTTCAGATGGTCATATTAGGGTATAGCACCACCTTGTGGACATCATTCTTACCTGCACACATTTAGTGCAACGCAGGACTCAAAGACATGAATAACCAGGGCCGCCCACCACCTGGGAAAAAACAAAAGCATTTTTATGTGACATCCCCTTTAAAAAAAAAAGATTAATGCAATTATCTTTAACCTGAAAACAACCGTGGTCTAAAAACACGGCAACAGTGACAGTAATCTCACTGACTTCATGCCAAAACACAACCCCAATGCCAAAAATGTTGGGACGCTCTGTAAAGTGTAAATAAAAGCAGAACGCAATGATTTGCAGATCTCTCAAACCAGTATTTCATTCATGATAGAAAATAGAAATGAGAGACGGTTTAGTGTTGCATAATACAAGATAGGAGCTCATTCTGAACGTCTCAAAAAAGTTGGGATGGGGCAACAAAAGGCTAGAAAATTAAGTGACACAAGAAAGAAAGACTGATTAGGCTAAATAGCAACAGAGATGTGCACCTTAGAGATGCAGGGGTTCAGCAATCTTCCTCAAAGTAAAATGTTCAATCCTTTAAATATTCCATCATACACAGTACATTGTATCATCAAAAGATTCAGAGACTCTGGAGACTTCTCTGTGCGCAGGGTACACGGCCAAAAGTCAATACTGGATGCCTGTGATTGTCGAGCCCTCCGGTTAAAAGCTATATCATGAGACAGATGGAAACATGACTTGGAAACGTCACCAAAGTTAATTTCAAATGGGCCGAGGCAAATCGGAAAACGGCTCTGTGGTCAGACAAATCATGGACGCCAAGTCTTCCGGACTAAGACACAAAGGGACCATTTGACTTGCTATCAGCGCTCGGTTCTAAAAGCCTGCATCTGTGATGTTATGGGGGTACATTAGCGCTTCTAGAACTGGCAACCTGCACATCTGGAAAGGCACCTTCATTGCTCAAGGGTAGATGCCGGTTTTAGAGCAACACGCGCTCCCAACCAGATGACGTCTTTTACAGGGAAGGCTTTGCATATTTCAGCAAGACAAACTGTATACGGCAGATGTTACAACAGCATGGCTTCGTAGTAGCAGAGTGTGGCTGCTGGAGTGGACAGGACTGTTGAGCAGCTAGAAACTTTTCTCGGGAAAGATTGGTACAACATTCCTCTCCCAAAGGTCCAACAACTGTTGGTTCAGTTCCCAAACGTTTACAGGCTGTTGTTGAAAGAAGAGGAGATGCTACGCAGTGGTAAACATGGCTCCGTCCCAACTTTACTACGTGTTGCCTTGCCCATCGAATTCAAGATGAGCCGATACTTTTCGTCAAATAGTAAAGTGTCTCCCTTTCAAACTTCGAAATGTTCTATTGTGAATGAAAACATTGGTTCATGGGATTTGAAAAACATTGCATTTTGTCTTCATTTACATTCTACACGACATCCTAACATTTAGGAACTGGGGTCGTAGGCAACATCCACCTGCATCACTGCAAGCTGAGGTCACATGACAATTCAAAAAGAAAAAAAGAAAATAGGTCAACCTCTTCACAAATGATTCCACACCAAACATTGGGCAATGGGTTCAAGTTACCCTCTTTATTGGATAAAATGTGCAGCTTAGAAACAACCCTGCATGTCACGTGACTTCAGAAGAAGTCAAACAAAAAGCTTTGATTGCTGTCTGACGGTGCGTCATGTGACTCGCAGGGCTAAATAATAATACTAAGGACCTGTGGAGTAGTGGTAACGATCCGTCAGTGAGGAAAACCATTCAGGCTCTTGTTGATTAAACGCTGTATTGAAGCATTGTACAGGTGCTTTGCACGTCATTTGAAGCTGTTCTGCTTAATCCAATAGTTGCAAAATGGTCGAGCATTTCAATTTACGCCTGATTCAAGTCTAAACTCTCACAATATGTGAGACTGGCTGTGTTGTTGCAATCCTGATCAAAGTTTGAAATATTCTTAACCAAAATAACAAAAAATGTGAAAATGTTGTAGTATTAAAGCATCTAAGCATTGTCCCTTAATTCCATGTCTTTCCTCGGGAAGCGTATGCCTGATGCCTGCAGAGCACCAGCGGCATCTACTCACTTACCCTTTGTACATCAAGCCGGCGTGGTTCTCCACGAGGTATTCACAGAAGCTGCCAAACGCGCCGAGGGACCCGAATGGGATTTTTTCTGGTGCAAACACTATGCACTGCAAAAAAATAAAATAAAAAATGGAATATGGTGGTATGGTGGTATAA
This sequence comes from Odontesthes bonariensis, assembly GCF_027942865.1. Classification (NCBI taxonomy): domain Eukaryota; kingdom Metazoa; phylum Chordata; class Actinopteri; order Atheriniformes; family Atherinopsidae; genus Odontesthes; species Odontesthes bonariensis. The sequence continues at coordinate 5,842,318 of NC_134507.1, read as the reverse complement.
AAAGCATGGTATACTGACCAGAAGAAGCACGCCTGGCTCCTCTTTTGAAAGCCCACACTGGCAGTTTTAGCTAATACTGGGAAGTCCAGGGGTGGTTGGTGTGATTTCCCCGCAGAAGACAGCTGCTTTGGCTCTATGAATGACTCTTTGGAGCACTTTGGATCATGACTGTAGCATCTGTATGCTCCACAAAGTGCAGCCTTGTTGTGAGAACAAGCATCGACTTTAATAAAGTTACGTGTCATGTTGTGGTTGTCGTTCAAACTTTTGTCACATGAAACATAACGAGCATTTTAAAGTTGAAGGTCATTTAATGGACAAATGATAACAGTCTCGTTGTTATTCCTTGTTTGATGACTGATATCAAACCAAAATACATCAGTGACCTCCTGACCCAGTATGAACCTTCCAGACCCCTCAGGTCATCTGGATCCGGTCTTCTATCAGTTCCCAGAGTCAGAACCAGACATGGAGGAGCTGCATTCAGCTTCTATGCTCCACATGTCTGGAACAAACTCCCAGAAAGCCTCAGATCAGCTGAAACACTCAGTGTGTTTAAGTCCAGGCTGAAGACACACCTATTTTCAGCTGCGTTTGAATAAAGCTCAAAACTTAATCACATTTTAACTACTGATTTTATCTATTGTTCTTATTTCTTTCTTTTTTGTTTAAAATTTAAATCATGCTTTTTATTTCTACTGTTTTAATGGATCTGTAAAGCACTTTGAATCCTTTGAATGCCTTGTAGTCTACTTGTGCTATACAAATAAACTTGCCTTGCCTTGATAAAAATGTTTTTCGCATGACTGCACACCAAAGGGGAAAAAAAAAGAAGAAATTACAACGACCAAATTCGTACAAACACGTCAGCCAACTGAAATGGCATTGCTCTTTTGCCGTTTTTTTTTTTGCTCTTTTGCTGTTGCCTCCCCGTGTCCACCTGTTAACAGTCACAGTCGCACCAATGACGTGAATGGAGAAAAACAAAGGGACTCGGTTGCAGGGCCCCAGATAAAGGCTGGAGTCTAGTTATTGGATTGACACCAAAAATGCTCAAACTCTCCAACTTAAAATAAGTACTTGACAACTTTTTTACCATTTCCTTCGTGCCCCCCCTGGTAAACGCCTGGAAAGTGGTAATGAAATTAATATATGTATGAAGAACTGCAACATTTTCCAGTATTAAAAGATAAATAAATAAATAAATAGCACTTTGGTTGATTGCCCGTCTGACCCGCACAGCAACGCATTTCTGACTTCTTCGACAACAGTTTTAAATATATTTGTTGTTAGTGGGTGCAGCAAACAGTATCTATTAATTAAGCACCTGTATTTAAAACTGCAGCGCAATATCTATTTATTTGCTTCCCTGTTAACTTTACTGTACTCTTTAACGAGGACACCTGCCAAAGAATGGGGAACATTACGTTGCTATATTTTCGTCAAGTTAGACGCATTAAAATACGGAAGAGTATTAGGGCCAGGCATAAGAAAAAATATTTTTATTTTACCTGTCGAGAATAAAGTCCACGACTTTAATCTCGAAAGGCAACATATTATTATTTTTTCTTATGCCTGGCCCTAATACTCTTCTAATGGGCAGATAAGTTGTACCAGTAGAAATACTGGACTTTGCACTAAAGTTTGTTTAATCTGTCTTCCCACTGAGGGTTTACTGAATGCCGATAAGATTATCTATCATCAAGAAAATGGTAGCAATGACGACGACAGCATTTTCACAGCAACAGAGGGGAAAAAACCCCACAATATATAATTTATAAACATGTAATTTCTGAAGACCCGGACGATGTTTTAAGCAGCACAGAACGGTGACGTGTACAGAGAAGAAACAGAATAGCAGTTAGCCGATTTCTAGGGGTAACTATTCAAACGGTTTTTTTTTTATAAACTTACAGTATAATATGCAACCATCACTGTAACGGTGACAATCCAGAAGAGGCTGGTCCTTTTAAAGTAATCGCTCCCATCACTTTTAGCCATAGCTGCTGTCCTCTCACGTTGGTCCCGCTGTCAAATGTGACCGTGTGAGAACAACCGTGAGAGGAATATAAAGAAGGCGAGGAGAGGGAGAGGGCGTTGGTAGAGTGCTGGCATCTTTTTTTCCCTCTTAAGTACAGATTTGTACATAAATGGACAAGCACATTGAAACAAAACACACAACAAACCACAGCTGCATATCAACATGTGAGGTATTCCAACGGTGGGACTTCCGAATAGTTATTTTTGTTTTAAAATCATTAAATTATTCAACACACCCTCCTCTACTTGCTATATTAGCCATTTGCACAGACTCTATCATCATGCACTCTCCCATTTGCACTGCTCACACTTTATCACGCACACACTTTGTTTTTGCACATTCAGCACAAGCATCCCACTCCTCTTCTTGTACAGTTTTGTTCATTCCTTGTTTTGTGTATGTGAACTGTGATCTGTGATGTTAGTTTGCTGTGTTGTGTGTGGTTGTCTGTTGTATTTTGTATTCTGTTTTGTATTTTGTATTCTGTCTGTATAAGCTACTGGATCCTTAAATTTCCCTCGGGATTAATAAAGTATCTATCTATCTATCTATCTATCTATCTATCTATCTATCTATCTATCTATCTATCTATCTATCTATCGAGGACAGACCAGCATTTGCTGTGTCGCAGTGTTGCCCCCGCGTGGCTTACAATGTAGGCTAAATTTGATTAAAAAAATAAAATAAAAACTTTTCATGGAATGTTTGATTAAATCAATGGGATATTAGAATTTTCAGACAGTTAACTTATTATTCTAAATATCTTTTAAAAGACGAAAGCTATGGTTTTGTAAAAAAATAAAAATAAAATAAAAAGTACTATCACACTGTAAAAACCGCAAACTTTGAGAATTTTCTCATTTCAACAGAAAGTACAATGTTTTCCATACTTTAAAGGATACATTCTGAAACGTTTTTAAAGCTGTGGGGTCAATCCTGGGACCCCTATTGTTCAATCTGTAGTCATAGTCGTAGTCATAGTGAACTTTATTGTCAATCTTCTATGCACAGTGACTGAAATTGCGTTTCCCCAGACTCCAAGTGTGCAGAAAGCTAAAATTGACACGTAACTAAGACATGAACTAAAATTTACACTAAAGATAAAAACTTACACATAAACTAGTATATGACATAAAGTGCAGATAAATATCAGTAACAACACAACAGTCAACACAGAAAGTAGACAACAGTGAGCATCATTTTCAGACTGTCCAGTGTACAGAAAAAGGTCAGTTGAGTATGTTACTAGAGTGCAAATAATATTGAGTTCAACAGACAGCAAAACATGTGCAATTGGTATGGCAAAGTGCAGAGTGCAGAGTAGCAGCATGAACATGAATAGAATGTAAATTGTTATTATGCTTCCATTAGGCCAGCTAATACCATCTTTTTACCATCTAAAAAACATTGCCAGAATCAAATTAATAGTGTCCAAACCAGACTTAGAGAGACTGATCCATGCGTTTGTCTCCAGCAGGTTAGACTGCTGTAACGGCCTGCTCACTGGGCTCTAAACGGGCTGTAAGACAGCTGCAGTACATCCAGAACGCTGCTGCTCGAGTCCTGACCAGAACCAGGAAATACGACCATATTAGTCCAGTGCTCAGGTCTCTGCACTGGCTTCCTGTCGCTCAGAGAATAGACTTTACAGTTTTTCTCAGTCGCTTTTGGACAATTCTCAGATCAGAGTTGTAATTCTCAAAACTACGTGTTCAATTGTCACATCATTGTGTCACTTGTGCACATCAAACAAGCAGTTTCTCATTTCTTTCAGCAAGTTGCCAATGATTTGGCACATCCTACATTATCAATTGCTTTTGTCATGTTGATCAAAATGTATTGTACAGGTCTCTGTTGAATAGTCTCACCCCCCACAACATTAAGGCATTAGTTCATCGTATAGGTCTTTACTTGCAAAATGGTTGAACAAGTTGTCATAATATGTCAAGCATATTTCAATACATTTCCATTAGACTTTTGTTCAAAATCTGTCTGAAATATCATCGGGCACAGAGCGACAGTTGATGTGCCAGGCCAACGGGGCGGGAACATAACAATGGGTGCTGCCATCTCAGAAAATGGTGTGCTAACGCATATTCCCCTTATTGGTCCATATAACACAGAGCGTCTAGTCACCTTTTTAGACGCTCTTTACGGGGATCTCATCCCTGAACATGAGAGGTCAGATTGGAGATGACTTGCCAAAGCATGTGGTAATTTGTGACAATGTCAGCTTCCATCGCTCAAACATCGTCAGGCAATGGTTTGCAGCTCACAATAGGATGCTGATGGAGTTCCTCCCACCCTACTCCCCATTCCTTAACCCCATTGAAGAGTTTTTCTCTGCGTGGCGTTGGAAAGTGTATGATCGCCAGCCACATACACAAATTACCCTTCTGGCTGCCATGGATGCGGCGTATGAGGACATCACAGCAGAGGCCTGCAGAGGCTGGATAAGACACTCAAGAAGATTCTTTCCACGCTGCATCGCAAGAGATAATATTCAATGTGACGTGGATGAGAATATGTGGCCCAACAGACAGGAACGTCAACAGGTCTAGGAAGACTGTCTGCACTGTAATTCCTACAGCACTGTATGTACAGTTTTCCCTTACTAGATTGTAGGTTCACATTTCTACTTTTTCTTTGTGCTATACAGTGCTGTCTTTTCTTTTTTGTACAAATTACAAACAGTAAAAGGTTAATTGTGAATCTTGTCTCTTGTAATCAATCTCACACATACACTAAGGTGTAAATTACAATAATTGTCATCAAAACTTAGCCATAGTTTACATCAGAACATCCCTCCAGAGTACACTGTTATGTTGACAACATGACTAAGCAATTTGACTGTCTTATCCGTACACAATGACACAAGGACTTGACATTCTGATGGCACTGACATGTTCATTGACACAGATATTTAGTTTTGAGAGATGAACTAAGGATTTTGAGCAAGAGAGTGGCTTTTGCAGGTCATCCATGGTGTTTTGCTATTTGTCCAAACAGTTTTGAGAAATGGCGTACTGTTTTGCAAATGGCGAGGATGATTCGAGAATTGTACCAAAGCGACTGAGAAAAACTGTAAAACAGCTCTGCTTGTGTACAAGTCAAAGTGCATCTCTGACATGTTAGAGCATATGAACCAACTCGGGCTCTGAGAACCTCAGGGAGGGGTCTCCTGCTGGTGCCCAGAGTCAGGACTAAACAAGCTGAGGCTGCGTTTCGGTTTGATGCTCCTAACATCTGGAACAGTCTTCCAGAAGATGTGAGACAGGCCTCAACTCTGACAATGTTTAAATCCAGGCTGAAAACAGTTCTATTTAGCTGTGCAAATGACACCTGGAAGTATTTTATCTGCACTCTTCACTTTTTAATGAATGAATTAATGATGATTTTTCATGTTTTTTTTAATGATTTTATTGCCTTCTTGTGATTTTATGTAGCTGTAAAGCACTTTGAATTGCCTTGTGTACGAATTGTGCTTTATAAATAAACCTGCCTTGCCTGTGATGTCCTTTATTTCTACTGAGTAACACCACCAGGTCTTTTTGTGAGGATTGTTTAATTCAACTGACAAACTACCTTTTTTTTTGCAGTATTTATTAATCTTTTTTAAGATCAACAACAATCAATCGTAGCTAAAGCAAAACATGTCTCTCTGGTTCATTCCTCCTGGGGTTGAAACTGCAAACATGCACCGTCCATCCTGTCCCAAACTGCTCCACTGCTGCTCATACACTTTCAGCATCACTGTTTTCCTCCCTGGAGGATTATGGTTTACAGTTCACAGGAAGTGATAAGCTGATCAGATGGCTTTTTTGTTTTTGTTTTTAACCAGATGGCAGCGAGATTGAACCAAACAAGACTTTATAGTGATTTTGCATTAGCCTATTGGCTGAAACAGTGTTTAGTTATCTTTAATCACTCGTTCATTGTATGTAAACCTGGGCATAACAAGTAATCTGATGAGAGGGTTTACTGATAGCACTCTTTCCCTTTTTATTATGTCACCAGATTAATCTTAGAGAATGAGATGCGTGTTTAAAGTATTTTCTTCTTTTTTCTTTTTTTTTATAGCAAATACGCAATATTCATCAAAATCGGCAGTTTGCACAAACGAAAGTTTGAAAGCTTCCACCAGTTGGGAAATCCCCGAGGATCTTTGATGGGATTTCAATAAAGCACAGAGAGGGAGCTTCTGGGACTTTCAGGAGCCGCGTACGCACACAGGGGCATTGATTTTGCCCCTTGTCCAGATAAAGATAAACCGCATCGGCTTGTTGTGCTCACATCAGATAACTCTGGACTTCAAGCTGCATTGTGTTCTAATACACCTTTAAAAAAAAAAAAACTGTAAACCAGCTCCTGCACTTTGCTCACCATTGAATGGGAGTGTTTACATAGTCAATGCTTTTCACGTTTAGCTGATTTTGACAAATAATTAATGCAGCCAACAAGGGGACAGGTCAAAGGGGTAAATAACCATATGTCAGAACTGTAAATATAAGAAAATAAAAGCAGAGAAAAAGGCCTGGGCATGTTAGACCAAGCTTGCCACTCACTTTGAGGCATCCTTTCACAGAAACGAGGCTGCTGTGTGGCAGCAGCTAAATGTCCCATTAATCACTGGATAAGTCCCCTTTGTTTTTTTTTGCCCCATGTGACAGAAGGAAGCTGCTCTGCATATGAAAGCCGCTGATAGGCTTCAGCTCAAACCATTAGCTGTTAGCCAAACTCTGTAAGTTAAATATTTCTTTCAGGCTATTGTTGGCCGATCAACGTTAAACAGTTTGCAGAGCTGCCTGTGTATGCGCCACTAATGATGAACAGTGGCATCATTTGAATTATTTCATCTTTCGTCTTCCTTTACCTTCATGTTCTGCTATTGCACATTCACAGACCTCTGCATAACATTGTATCCTGGCTTTATGTCTATTATTATGCATTAGAATAACATGCATTGATATTAAAACATATATATGTTAAGAACCACAAAACTCTAACACACACTCAAACAGCTCATGCCATCAGTAACATAAAAACAAACCTGTCAAAAACAAAGTAATTGACACAGAAACGTGTATCCTGACTCTCAACTTTGCCTTAATGTCTTTTGTGTGACATATTCAGCAACATGTGACACAAATAATCCCAAAGTGGTATCGACGAGGCCATCAATCCCAGAGAGACTTTCCTTTGTCTCTGCCCAAAATCATCCAGTAATGTGTCATCATATTTGCCGTTGACCTTGCCACCACTCTGAAATGGAGTAGGTGATAATGGGGAAGTAGGGGGGTGGGGGATGCTGTCGGGGTCAGAGTACTTCTTTCAGCCATCCATCCTCAAAGGAAAGCAACACCCCACCTCTGTTCTGGCCCCGATGGATCCTTCAGGGGGTCGCAGGTGATCATTATAAAAGGTACTCTGGTCCACACAGACACTGAGACACTCACAGTGAGGAGAGCACACTGCCACACTGACCTCCTGCCTGACCTGTCCAGAGATCTGTTCACTTCAACTGCTGCCATGTGGAAGGACTCCAGCAATGGTAAGATTTGTTTTATGATCTGTTAGATATAGGAAAACAAGGGATTTTGCTTGTTGTGTTAATGGAAACCAAACTTTTTTTTTTCTTTCTTTTTTTTTTTTAAATCAAATGAAATCCTTCTGCTGCTGTATGTAGACATAGGTTTTTGTATTTGGATTCAATTTGGATAGTGGCAAATAGTGGCAGTAGAGATGAAATGGTTGCAAATACTCTGTTTGTGTGCAGAGGGTATGACTGCACCAGTGACAGAAAAAAAAATTACCCAGAAAAGTAAAACCTGCAGAAAATGTACACATTTTGGCACCAGGTTCAGTTTAATCAGAGATTTAATTGTAGTGTGTAATTTAGTTCAGAGAAGTAAATTACCCAAAAATTGCTATTTGCATATCACTGCACCTCTGCAATAATGTGCAATAATGAGCACTTTGTCCGTACAGATAATCAGCTGCATAACAGTGCTATCTTCATTTTACTGTTTACTTGCTGAGATAGTACAGTGTCAAAACCACACAAAGAGAAAAAGCACATTCTTCAACTGCAAATTGGATAAGTGGCATCTCCTGTTTGGTTCCAGCTGTGTGTGCACACACCAAACAGCTCCAAAAGTCATGAGTTGCACTGAGCAGTAGGGTTAAGGATCCTGTCTGACGTAGAGCCCGCTCTCTCCTCTGCCCTCAGATGATTCCAGGTCCGTGGCCTCCAGCGGCGGCGGCGGCGGGTCCTCTCGCAGCGCCAGCCGCAGGAAGAGGACCAGCTTCTCCAAAGAACACGTGGAGCTCCTGCGGGCCACCTTCGAGACTGACCCGTACCCCGGCATCAGCCTCAGGGAGAGCCTGTCCCAGACCACAGGCCTTCCAGAGTCCCGCATCCAGGTACGTTTCGCCAAAGTCCCGAGACAACTTAAATGCAAACTCTGTAGAATCTGTGAAATTGTAAGGTTGCTTCTGATAAAATCAGGACTTGTGTCTACTTGCGGAGTTGGATTTTGATAGGACACATGCACGAGGAACAAATACACATAAAGACATAATATATTTGTGTTGTAGCGTGTATTGCACCTTTGGGAAAAATACTTTGTTTTCAAATGCATCCTGCACACAACTGCAGATACCATTATCTGTTTATCACTTTATTCCTTTATCTTCAAAGACAACATTTGCTCAACACAGAATGTACAACTCTGCTAGCTGACAACCATTGCAGCTGCCCCCCCGGTGCCTGTTTGGCCGCTGATGAACAATGATTAACAGAGTGTGTGGGTTATCAGCTCTGCCTTCAGTCTAAACTCCTTTCTTTGAACTTCTTCACCAGGTTTGGTTTCAAAACCGAAGAGCTCGCACCTTGAAGTGCAGGGGAGCCAAGAAAGCCCTGTGGCAATCTGACAGCCATGATGTTTTTCCTCCACCTCATGTTGTTGCCAACAGGGGGCCGCTCGGTGTCCCGGTGCAGCCTCAGGGACCCCCACCAGCCTACCCAGCTCAGGTGAAGCAGGAAAACGAGGAAGTCAGCTACTATGAGCGGTGTCCTCCCGCCTACTCCACCTCTGAGGAGAGTGGACAGTACAGCTCCATGTATGGACTCCAACAAGGGAGACAAGTGGGCAGCTCAGCCAGCCCACCCCTCAGGGGTTACTGGCCTCAACCAAGCAGCCAAAGCTCCCCTGTACCCCCTGTGTGGTGCAATTCTCCCCTGGGAGGCTTCGGCTCCATCCCCAACCAGACGGCCTTCATGTATCCCGGATCTGCAGAGCAGCAGATGTTCATGCCTTCCTCCACCTCTCACACCTCCACCCCAGATACACCCGATTCTGGATACTGGGACATGAGCCTGGAGAGTAGCCCACCAGTGGAAGGTCAGTACGTACAGATGGAGGATTCGTGGAGCGGGGCTGCTACGGAGGACTGCAGGGCGTCAGGGCAGCCGGAGCCGGCGCAGAAAGCCTCCCTGCCCGTCCTGTCCCTGCAGGAGATTCTGGGGGAGCTGAATGAGGACTGGCTGGGAGGAGGTTTGGATGGCTCCTTTGCTGGGGAGAAATCATCTCTCTGCTGAGGACTCTGTGATAATGATCTACAAAAGACAATTAAGAATCATATGTATCATTTTAAATTCTAGGCATTTGTATATTGCTTACAGAGATTCTGCTGTGATTTTGGACAATCCTGCAATGTGTTTTTTTCTTTCTTAGCTTATGTTCTTACTCCTACAACGGCTAGTTTGCTTTGGTTAGTGTATTTATTCATCAATTCCCTATTTATAACCTCTATTTATGATGTTCTGCACTTTTATAAAATAAATCATGAGCTGTAAAGTGTAACGTTGTTGTCAACGCTTTGTTCGTTCCACGCTGTGGATTCACAACCAAAGATTTGGCTCTGTTGACATTTACACAGCAAATCCATGACACAAATTCCTCTGGTATCGAAATGTGACCGACGTGATTTCAAGCGCAGAAGGGAAAGTAGGTCAATGTATTTCCCCCTAACATGAGTCCTTAGAGTTGAGAGAGAAGACGATTGTTCTTGTGTTCTCACTCTCACAGACAGATTGAGAACAATCTGAACATCTTTCAGACCGTAATTCCTGCTGGGATGCGACTGCAGAAATGAATGCTTTTGGTCCAGATTAAACAATAACCAATGCTCATAAAGACGAGCTGAAACACTGAAGTGGATAATCTTATGATAGTGTGTGCCGCTTGATACACAGACAGTCATTGTCTATCATGTAGAAACCTGGATATTTCATCAGCGAATACTGTATGCAGGTGTGTGATCTAAAGTTTCACACAGGCACAGAGTGAATGCATATCAGCTTTTTTTACTCTGTGGGTACTCCAGCTTCCTCCCACCGTCCAGAAACATGCATGTTAGGTTAATTGGTGACTCTAAATAGTCCCGAGGAGTGAGTGTGAGCGTGCATGGTTGTGTGTCTCATTTGTCTCTGTGTCGCCCTGTGATGGACTGGTGACTTGGCCAGAATGCACTGGAAAAAATCTAAATCTTACCAAGTATATCTGTCTCATTGAGTATCTCATTACACTTGATATAAGACACAACTGCCTAACAAGTACCATTTCAGCCAGATATAGGGACTTGTTTTAATTCAATACATCTTGAATATCTTGAAAAAGTCTTGAAAACATCTTGTTTTGAGTCATATTTCACATGAAACAAGCTTTTTTTTTTCATTTGAAGAGGTTTTTAAGCTAATTTCAAGATTACTTTTAACTCAAAAGTCCCAAATATCACATTTTATTTCAAGAAATCTTGACAAACCGATTTTCACTAGTTCCATTGGCAGATTTTTTTGCTTATTTCAAGCAAAAACGTCTTGTATTTGTTGTTTTTCTTACTTGTTTTTGGAGGGGCATTTTTTCCAGTGTGTACCCCGCCTCTCGCCCAATGACAGCTGGAATAGGCTCCAGCCCCCCCTGCAACCCTAAACTGGATTAAGCTCAAGCGGGTACAGGAAATGGATGGATGGAAATGACTATTGGTGACACTCCTCTCATTTTTAAGGAGGAAAAAAAAAAGAAAGAAAAATGCTGGACAGTGTAAAAGTTTAATACTGTTACAACCTTCTAACAACTAAAGTGAGGAAATAGTCAGAATGGATACACACTGTAACATACAAACCCAAACAAATTCTTTCCCAACTGATGTCTGATGACGGTTTGAAATGAAAAGTAAAGTAAAATGAGACGATGACCCTCACCCTGGTCACTGAGTTTAAACCTGGAAATAACACAGATTGCCAAAATAACGAAGACGCTGGTAACAACAGAGAGTAATCACGAGGGATAACACGCTTATTTCAAGAAACAGTAAAGCATACAGCAGTTATAAAGAACAAGTTTAAAAATACTTTATTTTGTGTGTCAATTCAGCTTTTGGTGCCAGTATCTCCTGCAAATATCAGCAACCAACTTTCTCAATTATCCACACTGAATGAAGGAATAAGTAATAATTCAGGTTGTTTATTTATAAATGTCTATTTAAGACCACACTTATTAGCCACACTGAAATAGTGTAACCCGTTAAAACAGGCTTTACATACGGAACAGTTAACAGCAACATGAATGAACTGCATTTATTTCCTTAAAAATGACATTCAAAGGTTGTTTTATCAGTCAAAAATTTAAAAAAAAAATAAAACAAATGTACTCCTGGAACAAGAAATCTGCAGATTTGTTGTTTTGAGAGTAAAAGTGTCCATGAATGTCCACATTGAGTTTGTAGCCTCAGCTTCCTATCCAAAAAGGATTGAGAGGTTTCATTTGGTTATGCAGTGTTGTGGTCCAGCGTATGGATGTGTGATACAGCAGAGTGTCCAGTTACTGCAGCTGCCTTCAACACGCTCATAGGAGCCTGTTAATGCTTTAACATTTACTTTCATTCAGTAATTTTCCTCTAATAACTGAACCAAGAACAGATTAATTCTACAAAGTTTAGATTTAAATATAATTTACCACAATGACATATATGGCAAAACTTCCAATTAAGAATTAGTTCAATGAAAATGGAAATATATTTGATCAATCATTCATAGCTAGGTTTTCTTTTTGTGCTAACCTAGCTTGTACTGAACACACATGTAGCAGTGAACAGTTACTTTGTATCAGATTGAACTAAATTGCTTACTGTGGTTCAACTAATTGACACTGTTTCTAAAATTAAGTTACCTGTCACCTGTGGAATGGTAATCCTGTTCCCTGACTTTTGTATTTATGACACAGCTTTTTCTAAGTAAACCCACCAGAATCCCCCAAAAAGCCGGTATATACTACATTTCTATCTGGTCTTCAGCTATAAGAGCATAGTGTCAAGTTTAGCTCGGCAACCAGCAAGCCTCCACCCCCCCACCCTTTGTATCATTATTTTGTTTAAGTTGGTTAATCACTGATTCTAGTGTTTCCGGTAACGTTATCTTACAGTGCTGACACAGTGGCAGTGCAGTCATAAAATCCCTTGTTTTACACTTTTAAAGGGTAAAACGTTTACAGAATTGATATATTATATATACCCCGCAGCTCTGAATAAAATCACGTGATGTTAAAAGTGTTTCAGATTTTTTCTCTAACTTTAGAGAGCCAGTTGTTCGCTGCGTTACCATTACAAGCCGCTAGAGGTCCTCAGTGTCCCTCCCTCCGCCTGGATCCAGCTCTCCATGCTCACCTCATTTTCTCTTCTTTCATCATCAGCTCAGCTGTTTCTGTTCCAGTAATCAGTCCCGTGGTACATACCTTTTCAGGTTAACCAAGCATGTTGGTCATCTATCTGAATTACTGTACTGTTGAGAGCTATATCAACTTTGTAGTGTTACACTTCTCTCTTTTATAACGGACAAACCTTGGTCAACCCCCCCCCCCCTGAGGGTATGAAAGATTACATTGTCAGGTCAAGACTAAATTATTTCATCGAGTCTGTGTATCAACCCTGTGTTTTTCCCCTAACCTGACATCTCAAATTAATTTATCAAACGTGCAATGGAAAAAGCCAAAAACAGCTCACAGGATATTATATGCGTGAGGCTTTGCGTGAAGCATACTTGTGTTGTTTATGCTGTTTTGGCCTCATGTTGAGAGGAAGGGTGTTGGTCTTTTGTTAGTGTCTGGTGTGGGTTCCTGTCCCTACAAGTAAAAACAAAAAGAAAATAAAAAGAAACACACAATAGGCTGAGACGTAGGAGGCAATGTGGCTCTTCACCCTGCTGTATTCACCAAAGATAGAACAGCAGAGGAAATGTTCCAGGACGCGTAGCGTTTTTTAATAAAACAAAAAAAGGCCTGCATGGCTTTGCCACTGCAAATGCATCATATACACGGCCGCTACAGTACTTACAATATTCAGATGCCTTTACTTGACATTTTCCAAATTCAAAGATTAAGGTTGACTTTATTTAAGCTGTCAGATTTCAATATGCATACCAAGATTCTGGACCTCCTGAGTCATCAACTTCTGGCTCCTCCGTAGTGCCGGTGGGTTTGACTGCAAACAATGACATAAGAGAGATTACTGCTGACCAACAGCATTAACTTTATTTATTATTAAATATCAATTAAATCTTATTAAATAATAACTATAATATTTTACTGGCCAGATCGATTCTTCCGGACGTATTTCGGAACAATGTATCCATTCCGGTCCCTTGTCCTCCAGGAAACATTGGAGCCTTCAGTCTCCTTCTGTTTTCTGCTTCTGACCCTTTTCTTTGATGGCTAAAAGTTTAAAAAAAATAAATAAATAATATATTTGCCTTTACTGGGGCACACACAACCTTTCCAGGTGTCTGCAAAAGTATTTTGAGAGAAATTTAGGTGCAGTAATAGAGAAAAATATATGAAAATATAACTTATTTTGCTTCCAACTCATCTGCCTCCAGCCACTGTCTGAGGGACTCAGATGCCATTTGGAGACGTAAAGAGAGAGAGAAGAAGTAATAAATCCAGTAATAAATGCTTGATGTTCGAAAGACCTGAAAAACAATGACAACAACAAAACAGATAACTCGGATTAGTTGTGCAACCATGTCTTCTATTTGATGCCACTGAAATAAACATTTAGCTAAATGCAAAGTAAATTATCTCAAAAAGGTCCAAGGGGAATACGTTGTATGTACAAAAGCTAAACGGAAAGCATCTTTATCAAACAACCTCGACTCTGTATCAAGAGTCTAATGGTCTAATGGGATCATGTTCTGTGTGGCTATCAAATCAGCAATAACAAGGAACATTAACCTGATTCTGTGCAACTGATTTGAGAATCTAGCCAGTGCTGCACCTGCAATTTTCTTTTATATTTTCATTTTTTTCCTCCTTTTAGCGATGGGGTCACAGAATTTAAGTCATTCAAAAAACTGTAAAAATATATAATAACTGTAAAAATAAACTTCAATTTCTCTATACCATTCAGTTAATCTACAGTATGTTGCGTTCTTCTGCTCATAAGGGGGCAGTAACACAGTCACGTGGTACTAATTCTGTTTTGAGGCACCTTCAATTTTGCATATACAGTTATTTCAGATGCAGGGTCATTAAGGGATTGTATGTATAGATTTAGGCTAACTAGCTCAGACATTTGCATGTGAGCTAACGTTATCTTCTTACTGGTAAAATCACATGCCTTTAATATAATTAACTGATTCTGTAGCCAAAACGTCAAACTAAACAAACTCAGCTACATATGAATTGCCGAAATAATCAATTACTGTAAAACATATGGTGACGGGTCACGTGAGACACCGGAGTGTCGATATTTACTCAACCGCTAGAGGTCGCTTAACTTTGAAATGTAACAATTGGTCATAATACGCTGCTTGTTCAAACGACCTATGTGGTCGTTTTTTTCGAGGAGGACAGTCTCTTCCAAAGGGGATTTTCACTGGGATTAAAATCTCTGGCCTCATGAAACTTTTAGTTTTAAGAGTATTTGTGACAGTGTGCTCTAATTATGAAATATGACAAGCTTAAAAAAAGCATTGCTTTAAATGATTCTCAGAGCTACATTTGTTCTGCGTCTGTGACTGATGAATCTCAGATGAACTTAAGCTGACCTCCCTGGCAACTTCACTTTATAAAAAAAATGGTTATGATTAGGTCTATTACGTCAGGAGCCAGTCGATCTACAATTGAAACAAACTAACAGACAATGGGAAAGAATGTTTGAGCGTCATGCGATTTAAGTGTGTGTCCTGCACAGATTCAAGACATCCTGTTCCAGTAAAGCAGCGAATTAATATCAAACTATGACTGGCCCCGGGGCGAGGCTAGGGTATTTTTAGTGGTGCCAAGGCAACACCGTGAGATAGCTCGGCACATTTTTAAAATATTATATTACGCAAAAACACATTTTTTTTTGCTCAAGGATGCATTATTTTGTGACCATTTTATTTATTTTCTAGCATTTGTTTTTGTTTTAACTCTTTACTCCCAAAATAAATGTTGAGTTATCTTCAATATTTGTCTCAGGCTCTCTGTTATCCCTGCTGAGCCACAGTCTTTTGAAATGAAGAGTTGAAAATTGAATGTTGTAGGGGAAAACACTACTCAAAGCAAGACTAATACGGCTCCAAAATTTATAAATGTACTAGTTCACCTCAATTAGTGAGAAATAATGTGCCTCTGTGAGCACTGGGGGGGCTGGGCCCCCCTAAAGACCAGATCCTAAAATCGCCCATGGACTGGCCTGAAAGAGCACATGATAAAGCTATCGAATGGCTTCTGCTTTGTTCACGTAAGATCCTGATTTATTTATCTTTTTAAAGGAGAAAACACACCTTATCCACACAGCTGCAGGTTATCTACAGAACCGTTCAACTAGAAAGCTTCAGTTAACAAAGTAATGCTATAACAATAACGTTAAACTTTCAAAAAGTAACAATAGTGAATAGTTTCTCAGATATTTACATTTCCCTTCAGACACTGAGAGTTGGAACTGATCCCTCTTTGAGGCTCAGTTTCTTCAGTCCAGCGTTGAACTGGACCAAGTTGTTGAACCAGTGGAGATTAAACTTTCACCAAATGGAGACATTTTTCAATCCAGGTTAAAAACATTTCTGTTCTCATGTGTCTATGCATGAAATATCTTTTAACTTATCTAGACTGTTGCTAAATTCATTTAAATTATTTTATTTGTTTCTCTTTATATTCTTTTATGTATTTTAATGCTTCTTCCACTCCCTGCTGCAATGCTTTTATTTTATGTAAAGCACTTTGAATTGTTCGTACATGAAATGTGCTATATAAATAAATTTGATTTGATAGTCAGATGAGAAATGGTTGCTGCACATAACTCTTGCTAGAAAGTTACCCTCTGTATCTGGACTCTTTTATCCTCTGAGGCCGGTGGTAGGTGTAAGATGCGCGCTCCTCGGTGCAGCTGACAACAGAACATTTCCACCAGAAGCTGGCTTCATCGGTCTAGCAGGGTGGATGCAAGCAGGCCGGGCTCAGAGGCCGAGGCCGAGCAGAGGTGGCGTGAACAAGAGTAGTGGCGTAATATTGAAATGGAAATCAGAATGGCTTCTTGAAATGAGGAACTTTCAAATAGAGGGACACTTAAAAAAAAAAAAATGTCAGAGTTGTGGTTTTGGGGAGTTTTACACTTGCTGGTAACTTCAGACACCTTAATATATTCTCCCAAGAACAGAAAAAAGTACATCTTCCTTCCTTAATATGTCTTCTTTGAGTTAAAGGAAATGTAAATTCAGATTATTCATTTTTATTTACATATTCATATATTACTTTATTTACATGTACGATGATCACTCAAAGAGAAAGTTAGAAGTTGCAGAGAGTCTCTGTTGCTCCACTTCCTCCTCTCCGTTGTGTTGGAGGGCTTTGCAGCTGGGTGAGTGGGCCGTCCTGCTTCTTCACTCACGTCACCACGAGGCGCCCAAACAGCAGACAATATTGATGAATCTCTTGTCCCTGAGACTGGAAAGGTTTGTCCAAGTTGCCTTAAAAAAAAAGAAAAAAAAAGGAATAAGGAGGTATAAGCGACTAGCAAAAATCCCGTTAGCAGCACATGCAAGCAGCAATCCCTAAATTAGCCAACCGTGTCTTGCATCAGAAAAAGGTCCACTGATTGAGAAACTCCCACTTTCATTGACAAACGTGCACATCCATTCTGCAGAGACCTGTAATTGTCCTGAACTCTCGACCTGCACATCTATAAAGGTGCATATATACAGGTTTTCGAGCAACGTAAGCAAGATATGGAGGGTTTGGATAGTGTGCACGTGCACTGCTCTTTTAAAGGGATAGTTCGCCTCTTTTGACATGAAGCTGTATGACATCCCATATTAGCAACATCATTTATGAACATCTTCTTACCCCCTGCTGCGTCCTGTGAGCCGAGTTCCAGGCGAGTTTTGGCGCTAACGAAGGTAGTCCGGCTAGTTGGCTGGGGCTAAACAAATAAAGCGTCTTGCTTCTCAAAACAATATTTGTTCAAAAGAGTAATACATCCGCATCACAAAATTGTCCGTCCAGAAAATGTCAGACCTCACAATCGCTTGGCGCTATTTTTGCCTCCCTTGATATCAATGCGTCCAATGTAAACCGTGCAGACCGAAGAGCACTCCCCTGCTTCCGAGCAGCAAACACCGTAACAGGTGCGGCTATCGCTAGGTGGCTGGACGCATTGATAAGAAAATGTTCATAAATGATATTGCTAATATGGGATGTCATACAGCTTCATGTCAAAAGAGGCGAACTATCCCTTTAAGACAGGACACAAGCTCAAAACCAACATGAGCTTTTGTAAATCTGAGTTACGTTTTTGTCACTTCCTGGTTTGGTTTAGTCAATAACTGGAGCCAGACAGAGATCACAGTTTAGGCTAAAATACATGAAAACCTCACCCTCATGGACATTTTGCTGGTTGCCTTGGTTACATGTAAGCACATGTAAGCTTCCTAGTCAGACTTAGCCAGTAGCTTCAGTATATCGGTGTTCGGATTCAGAACTCCTTGGTTAGGGTTCTAAAACGATCATACTTAGGATAAAAAAAAAAAACATTCTTTCTGTAATGCAGATTCCATTTTAACAATTCAAATGTAGTGAATTCTCTCCAGATTACTCGAGGATGGATATTCTACAAACAGAGCTCCACCGACAAACACCCCATGGGTGGAGAACAGCGGAGCCAAAGCAGTCATGAGAACTTCAGCTGAACTGAAAACTCACTGAATTGAATATTTTCTCTCTGATCTCCAGTGTTTGACATCCATTCTCTCTCTGTGTGCAGTCCAAGCAAAGCTCCCCGAGTAAAACAGTGAAAGGCCTTTCTCGTCATATTCCTGATGTCTTTTGATAATTCATCAAGCATAGCCTCTAAAAACAACAACAACGTTGATTCATTTTGACAGTGAGCTCTGCTGTGTGTGTATTTCCTTTTTTTTAAAATCATATCCATGTCCATGCTTTCTGTTTTTATCCGTCTGCTCAGGAGGATGTTTGTACAAAATCTATCTATCAGTGGGGATCCAGAGTGTCCGGGGAAATGGGAACACTAAAACCATTTTTAAAGCAGATGTGTCTGTTCCTCTCACATTCACACCGCCTGCGTTTGTTCACTATGTGACCTCCTCAGGAAGAGCTGCTCCGTCTGAGGTAAGCTTTTACTTATAGCACATTTTGCTTTGGAATCAAGGGATAACTGTGACTTTTCCATTTGTTGTTATCGATGATGTTCCTTTTTTGAAAATGTTTCCATTTCAGTTTGATCAGCAGGTGCGTGTATGCTACTGTCTTTCTTTCTTTCTTTTTTTTCCTTTTTTTTTGACATAAGGGTATTTAAAAGTGACAAACTGTTCCAATGCACGGAAAGGCAGCATAGCTTTCCATCTATTAAAAACATGTATTTTCCTTTAAACCTCTTTTAATATA
This sequence comes from Odontesthes bonariensis, assembly GCF_027942865.1. Taxonomy (NCBI): domain Eukaryota; kingdom Metazoa; phylum Chordata; class Actinopteri; order Atheriniformes; family Atherinopsidae; genus Odontesthes; species Odontesthes bonariensis. Next base: position 5,823,337 of record NC_134507.1, on the reverse strand, counting down.
CACAAGCTGCTAAATAAATGATATTGCTAGTATGGGATGTCATACAGCTTCATGTCAAACATCTCAAACTTTAGCCAACAACAAACAATGAATAGCATAAGAAATGTGCATACAGCTTCTTCAGAAAGGGACCCTCTTTTTTAAATGTTGCCCCTATACTGCCCCAAACTTGGAAAAATCCTTGATCCACCACAGTTCCAATGTGCATTCCTTCTACTATAATCCATATTATTTGTAGTTAGATTTGTTGGTGTATTGATTCTTATCAATGTTTGCTGTACAGGTTGTATTTGTTCTTTCTCTTCTTTTTTTTCTTTTTTTTTAACCCCTTGTCCTGTCCAGCATTATGGCAGCAGAATTGTAATCTGAATACCGTTTATGCTAAACACATTTGCTATGCCAAGGGAAGCTTCATGAATGTAAAGCTCCCCTTGATGCCCATCAACTCCTCATTTTAATTTATTTATTTTTGAAAAAAACAATGAAAAATCCGACAACCAGCTGCTACACCTGTAAAAACAAAACTGAAGACAATCCTCGGCTTTTGTGGGAATCCAGCCTTAAAGCCATAATGTGTAATATTTCACGTTGTCTATTAACAAATTTGAGTCTTATCATTCACAAGTATTACCTCAATTGTTATTAATTACCTCCATCACAAAAGTGCAGTGTTCTTATATTCTTTATATTCAGCATGCGAATGTACATAAGAGTGTTACACCCCAATGGATGTCGCCATGTTTCTCCGCCATTTTTAAACTACGGGATTTGTAGAAGGACATGTCATCAGCTTCGCATTTTCCGTTTACACATTGGAAACGGAAAATGCGAAGCTGATGACATGTCCTTCTACAAATCCCGTAGTTTTAAAATGGCGGAGCGACATGGAGACATTCATTGTCCGTGAAATATTACACATTATAGCTTTAAAAGCACCAGGAGCACCTGTAAGCAGACAAGCAGAGAACAAACACACAAACAAACAAACAAACAAACAAAAAAAAACACAAGCAGCAGCAATCTCATAATACACAGGTGACCTTAAACCACAGGACAGCACAACAACTGCTTAGTGAGCATAGTGAGCATGCTACTGGGCTAATGAATGTGTGTGTGTGTGTGTGTGTGTGTGTGTGTGTGTGTGTGTGTGTGTGTGTGTGTGTGTGTGTGTGTGTGTGTGTGTGTGTGCATGAACATGCAATACACATAGATGGTCCCACATAATAACCATGCTTAAATATCAGTACTACTGTCTTTCATCATCTCTCCTCAAAAACTCATCACAACCGGACTCCACCAATGACACAGTAGGGTAAACCTTTACAGTAACTACTGGCAACCCCCCCACACTGTCATCCTGGGTCAAGCCTTGACTTTGACTCCTGGTCGCCACGTGGCCAGAGTTGGTAGAAGGGGACTCACATTTATCTCCTTGTCTTACCCTGTCACTTTCACCCTAAATAACGCTGTGCACGTTTCAGGCACACAATATCCTGATGGCTTCTCTCACAGCAGAAAACATTTTCTGCAGAGAAAGTGACAACGTGTAAAATGTTTCATTTTTTTGTGATCAAATTTTTCTTTATTCAAGATATTTTTATACAAAAGGAGAAAATAAAAAATGAGAACATGTCATAAAATGAAAAGCAAATACATTAGCAAGTAGTAAATAAGGTAATCACCAAGATCAAATAAACAGAAAACAATAATGAAATCCATGGAAATAATCAACAACTTAAACTAAATCTGAAATCATATAAATAATAATATGATAGGTGACAGTGGTACCACAATCCCAAATCCCTTAGAGAGACTGGAGGCAACCATCCCCCAGAACACTGACACTGGGGGGCAGTCATGTAAAATGTTTCTTTATTTCTCAGGGGATCAGAGCAGTGGATGCAGCAAACCTGAGAACCTTTAAGCAAGATCTGAATGTGGAGCCCCTGCAAACCTGTGAACTTAACGTGATTACACGTCCACCATAAAGGTGAATACATGCACAAGCCAAAAGTGTCACGAAACGGGTTAAAAACAAGGGAGAAAGATAATGTCATAGTTTTATGGTCAATCACTTTTGGGCAGGTTAGCTTTAAGGCGAGACACGGCGGGCAAAAACGATGATTTTTCATGCAGTGGTCAATTTTTAGTCTACTCCTTCAATATGTGTTATTTCAAAACATAAATGAAAATGTTTATTTCATCACATTTTGTTTAATCGCGGCAGTACGTTTCGCCCAAATTTACCAAAGTGAATTCCCCTATTTAAATCTTTAAATGCCGTTTTCTGAAAATCAGTTTTTTGTATTTTTCCAGTATCAATATCTCAGCCTATGGAGCACCTACTAACACCAAACTTTCCAGTTAGACACTTAGCAGTATTCTGAAGATATTTACAGAAGGATTTCTTGATAAATCATTCCTGGCCTGATTTATGTGACATTATAAAAAAAAAAAATATGGCGAAAATTGATGTTTTTTTATAGGCTATGGGCAGTATATTTTGATTTCCTAGGAAATGAAAGCAGATTTCCTGAAACTCCTCTGTAATTTTCTTTTCATTCTGTGTGTAAACAAAATGAAAAAAGAATTTTGCACCTGGCTTTATCATATGTTCAGATCCATCTTCCGGAAATATATGCAAATGTGCGCATATTTAATGAGATAATGCCTCATTTGCATAATTAAACATACAAATATCGAAAACTTGTAATACTTTTTTTTTCATACTTGTATAAGTAATCAACTGAGGAAGTTTCATGGTGATATCTATTATTTAAAAATATTACCCTATTCACCTGTAGTGTTTCGCCTTAAAGTGATACTCCGGAGTAGATTCACCCTAGGGTCATTTGAACCGTGACATCCAGCCAAGTAGCCCACCCGCAGTTTTTTCGATATTGGCTGAACATCAGCCGAGTTTCTGAGTTATCCCGAATAGCTTAGTACAAGCGCTAACGGACCCTGGCAGTATCTCCAAAATTACCACACTAAAATCACATGCCATGACACCAAACTTCTACAGTTGTACAAATATGGTCTGTACTCACAAAGCGATGCATTTGGAAGTTTGAAAATAGTCCAGGAGTTTATTATTATCAACACAAGCCTGATAGCTTCTCTGCTGCTAAAGCTGCGTCGACGTCACTTCCTTGATCTGGGAGCTTCAAAGTAAGATGAGGGTTGATCTACTACTGTAGACAACAAAGTATATGCTATATTCTACATGATTTTTTTATGAATTTTTATGTTGTAGAGTTATGAATTTATTTTATCAATGGAGAAATTGAGCAGCCTTGCTTTGTTGTCTACAGTAGTAGATCAACCCTCATCTTACTTTGAAGCTCCCAGATCAAGGAAGTGACGTCGACGCAGCTTTAGCAGCAGAGAAGCTATCAGGCTTGTGTTGATAATAATAAACTCCTGGACTATGTACAAACTTCCAAATGCATCGTTTTATGAGTACAGACCATATTTGTACTACTGTAGAAGTTTGGTGTCATGGCATGTGATTTTAGTGTGGTAATTTTGGAGATACTGCCAGGGTCCGTTAGCGCTTGTACTAAGCTATTCGGGATAACTCAGGAACTCAGCTGATGTTCAGCCAAGATCGGAAAAACTTCGGTGTGGGCTACTTGGCTGGATGTCACGGTTCAAATGACCCCAGGTTGAATCTACTCCGAACCATCACTTTAAGTCAGTGAAAATATTGCAGCCAAAGGTCTGGTGATAGGCCAGATCAGCAGGAGGGACACTGTTGCGATCGGTTGCGTGCCTTGAGGAGAGGCCAGGGAAATGGATACAGGTGATCTGAATGAAACAATATGTTGGCAGCTATCACACCCCTGTGCTCCGAGTTGTTTACTTGAAAAATCAACAATTTGTAACAAGATTCAGAGCTGTAATTTCTGCCCTGAGAGCGACTGAAGTTGCAGCTCTAAAAACAGACATGGATGCTGGCACCAGCCCAAGCTGAGCCACAGGCTGAAACATCGAAGGACTTGAGCAGTCAGCATCAAGTAAAAAAAACTTACAATGGATCAACTTAACCAGATATGTAAAACAAAAAGATTCAGCAAGAGAAATCTAACTTTCCAAGGTGAAGAAAGGACCTGCTGAGGACCTGCTGATATGTTTCCTGTTTGTGTGAGGGACGACTGTTATTTTCCAAAGTGGTGGAAATCGATCGATAATGTGATTCAACCACGTGGATCTGAATCACACCAGATGCTGGTCCTGGCCACATTGGGGTGTAGAAACAGGATGGGTGGGGCCAGATTAACATATTTCTAGATCCCGATGCCAAAGAAAGGTTTTTCCTTCCATAACAGATCCTCGCCATGGTTTTCACGTGGCTGTTTTAATTTGGGAAAACATACCGAGCTGAAATATATTTTCTAAAGTAGACTTCAATGTGCTTGTTGCTTTATCTCATCTCACTTTTGGCTGTGGTTTTTTTTTCTTTCTTTGTATCCTTGTATCTTTATGGATTAAATAAAGGTTGAATTGCATAATCCACACTGAAGCAGATGGCTTGGTCACCTGAAACAGCTGTGACCTGTTTTGTCCTCCTTCCTGTTTGAGTGAAAACCAAGCTTCAACAAAGTGTGACATAACGCACTGAACAACCTTAATAATATGCATCAACAACCAAAAACATTACCTGTCATAGCCTCATATAAAGGCTTGAAAGAAAGAATTCTGCTCCTGATTAGCTGCTCTTGCTTGGTGTAAATGGTGTAACTCGATCTTGTGCTCAGCAGGAATTACAGAACAGAAACATTTTCTGTGCATAGTTATAGTGAATCAGCCTTCAACGTGCGGTGTGTGTAACATCATGAGGTTTATCATGTGTTTCAGGATTACTAAATAATACCAGGGCCTGTCTACTTAACCGACTGGCCCACTTCCTGACATGCTGTCTTTTACTTGCAATCAGCTGAGCGTTTCACGTGAAGAGGGTTGTGTGTGTGTGTGTGTGTGTGTGTGTGTGTGTGTGTGTGTGTGTGTGTGTGTGTGTGTGTGTGTGTGTGTGTCTGAGGTTGCCGAGGTCTGGTGGCGTTTTGTTCGGACCCACACTCTGTTTTTCAGTTTGTCTATTTCTGCCCTGACTCAAGGCAAGGCAATTTTATTTGTAGAGCACAATTCGTACACAAGGTAATTCAAAGTGCTTTACAGCTACATAAAATCACAAGAAGGCAATAAAATCATTAAAAAAACAAAAACAAAAACAAATAAATAAATAAATATAAATAAATAAATAAAAATAAATAAAAAAACATGAAAAATAATCATTAATTAATTAATTTAAAAGTGAAGAGTGCAGATAAAATACTTTCAGGTGTCATATGCACGGCTAAATAGAACTGTTTTCAGCCTGGATTTAAACATTGTCAGAGTTGAGGCCTGTCTCACATCTTCTGGAAGACTGTTCCAGAGTTTAGGAGCATAAAACTGAAACGCAGCCTCACCTTGTTTAGTCCTGACTCTGGGCACCAGCAGGAGACCCCTCCCTGAGGCAGGAGACGCCTCAGGGAAAGAACAAAGTATTTCTCATTCTGTGTAGACAGAAATCTTTAAGGTAAATCAATACAGTATTTGTGATGACTTACTACCCCGTGCTTACATAAATGAAGCGATCAAAGAAGGAAACCGTTTTAAGAAATGCTCTCATTTTGCTCCTTGTCATCAAGTGCCTTCACAAGTGTTGCTAGCTCTATATCAGACAAACTGGTAGCAGACGGGCATGTGAGTGATGGCCCTCAGCTGCTGGCAGTTCCAGGGATGAAGCCTAGCCCTCACTAAAAATATGGCCTGTAATTTAACCAAACCCTCTCAGGGAGTCCACGCCGGCTAATTTAGGAGGTCATCAGAGTGCTTTGTGATTGCATTGGGCCACTCTCCCCTGTCTACTGCCTCACCCTCACTTTGCACTCCCAGGCTGCGCGATTGATCTTGGTCAGTGACAGGGAAGATGGGTGTGTGCATGTGTGTGTCGGCCTGCCTGCCTGCCTGCCTGCACTCATACTCCACAATCTAGAAGATAGTTTCAGGCGAGTGGATTGCAGGCGTGATAGTAAAGAGCTCTTGCGTTTGTTGCCTTTCTTAAAATAGAAGAGCTAACCTCTGGCCAGCCAGACTGCACTCCTCTGTAAATAGGCTGATGTAATGCTATACCGCTTGAATATTCATTTTCAGTACACAAAAAGATATAACCAAACACAATATCATGGTTATCCTTATAGGGAATGTACATCTTTTCTAGATTTACAGTTGATATGTGGAAATGATGCGCTTCAGTATGCAGAGCAGTATTTTCTAATGAAGCCTCCAGCTTTCATCTTAGCTCCATACAGAAATAGAGTCAGACAGTTGATATTAAATATCTTGCACCTGGGAAATAAGTTCAGGATCTCACTGACAAATGCAAGGGTAGCGAAGTCCACTGGTACCTATCAGCACTAGCTTACGCTATAGCAACCCAAGGAACTGGATATATGGCTTCAATGCAGTATTTGCTCAGTACAAATGCCCTTGAAAATATTGTAAAATGTTCTTTAGGGAAGTAATAAGAATGTTCTTAAGTATAGAGAGAATGAATGTGTGAGTGGGTCAGGTAATTTGAAAAAGCAATCGTGGACCATAGACTCAATTTACACCCATCAGACATGACATTATGACCTGTGACAGGTGAAAAAAATAGAAAACCGGTGAACATTTTGTCCTGGAGTGATGCTTTGGCCTATGTTCTGCTGGAAAACTCTGCGTCCTGCCACGTAGATCTTACTTTGACACCCGACCTTAACACTGTTGCTGACCAAATACACGCTTTCATGGAAATGATATTCACTGATGACATTTTAATTTGGCCTTCATATTCTCCAGACTTCAATCTAATCTTGCAATATATAGGACTTAAAGGTGGGGTAGGGGTTCTTTTTCTGGAGCATTTTTTTACATATTGCTTGAAATACTCTTCACACCCCCATTGCAACCAATTAATTAAAAGTTTTGACACAAAAATGAAAAGTTTTAGTGGCCTCTACAACGAACAATCTAGGAAAAACAGTATCCAATCATACTGAACGGACTGTTAACGATGATTGGATTCTGATGCGTCTATCAAACTGCAATCTGCTCCTCCCTCCCCCTCCTTCCCCCTGTGCGCGCACCCTGCTCCGTGAACGAATTACGCGCCCAGAAGCTTGGCAGGAAGCTAAACTAGAGCACACACTTAAAGTAACACCCTTTCGTCAAACTTAATGAGTTAATTGGATGTGACAGGTGAACTCTAGTTGACCCCTGGTCACGAGGTGAACTCTAGTGACCCCTGGTCATGAGGTGTGGGGGGAGGGGCTATAGGGGGGGGGGGGGGGGGGGGAGGGGGAGGAGGGGGTTAGGGGAGTGGTGTTAGGGGAGGAGTTATGGGAAGGAGTTTAGGTGGGGAGTGGTTAAGGGATGGATCTAAATATTTATTGAGTGTAAAATGAAAGATTGTTTAATGACAAAATAGGGAAAGTTTAAGTTTTAGGAGCAAAGCTGACAACATTTTGAAGTATCCTAAGTGACTAGGAATGACGAAAAAATAGCTGTTTGGCGGCTTTGCAGATCCCTGTATGGGTGAAAATAGTATAAAGTAATTAGGTAAGTCTAAATATTTATTGAGTGTATAAATGAAAGAGTGTTTAATGACGGAATAGGGAAAGTTTAAGTTTTAGGAGCAAAGCTGACAACAATTTGAAGTATCCTCGGGACTAGAAATGACGAAAAAATAGCTGTTTGGCGGCTTTGCAGATCCCTGTATGGGTGTAAAATAGGATAAAGGTCATGTATAGCCCGTGACTTTGAGGACCAATGAGATGATAGAAGGGTGGGGTTTTGGTAATGTATAAAACCCTGAACGAATCTGTATGTAGAGCGCAATATCAGTGTGAAGATAACTGATTCAGGATGATTAGGACAAGAAGCAGAGTGAAAGAAGAAGAAGAGAAATCTTCGCAGATGGGGGAGAGGTTATTTACTCGGCGCTCTCTCATTTGTGAGACTCCGGTAACTTTATATCAAGATCCTCCATTGGTGCCAGATGCTCCCAAAAGGTGTACGGTGTTCCTGTGTAGAACGCAGCAGCCTCCGCCTGAATCTCTACAGGAAGAATGGTCGTTGGAGCCCTATGGAATGCGTGGAAAATGGGGGTATGTGTTCAGGTATGAAATAGGCGAGCTCTGTCTGTATCAGCTCGACGAAAATGATGAGACTCTGGGGCCTCTGACCAGCGTGGGTATGCTAACCTCCAACGACTGGGGAGTGTTGAAGCTAGCAACCCCTCGTCGTCGTCCTGGAGGATTTCGGGAAGAGGCACCAGTGAAGGTAGAATCAGGAGAAAGCCAGGGACCTCCTGTTAAACGCCCGAGAGTGATGACTCCTCTAAATGACACCGAGATAGCCCAAACAAGGATGGCTTTCAGTGCGGTGTGGCAATCGAAAACAGCAGTCAGTGGTCGCTGGTTCTTTCGTGCAAGCTCCCGGGAATCTAGTGATAAGATAGACGGGGATCTTTTTGTTCTTGAGTGTTTTAACTCTGACTGTGGTGTGTTTAGAACGATGCTAGCACTACCTCACGCAGCATGGATGGAGAAGATGGATGAAATAGCGGAGCGGATTTCCTCGCTCTTCCGCAGCTGTCAGAATTGGGTTGAAATTCTGGCAGTCAAGAAAACACTGGCTGTATAGACATACCGCCAATCAAGTACTACCTCCTCCTCCTCATCCTCCACCCCCTAGACATTAACCACACCCCCTAACCTTTAGGTTTATAAAGAGACATTGCAGCATGGTCAGGAACTCAGCAACCAACACCGAGAGCAGGATGAGTACTAATATTCAGAAGACCACGTGCGGGGAGATCCCTGATTGCTGTTCGGTGGATACTTCTCCCTCGCTCTTGGTGCAACCAGGGAGTCCATCTGAGGCATCCGTATCGCCGCAGTGTCGATCACCAGACTATGACCTGGAGCCGTACCACCCTCCCTCACGATCAATATCACCCGAGTACTTACCATCCTCTTCACCCGAGATTGAGTTCTCCCCCACGGCACCCGATGACAGCCTCGTAACGCTCTGCCGGGTAGGATCTAGCATCAACACCATGGCCGTAATACCGGAGGAAGCTGAGTCTGACAACTTGGAGGACTCTCAGATTCCACCAGGCCAGGGTACATCGGCTGGCACTCGGGATGACCGAGGAGTGGAGGACGTGGATGAAGGAGAAGAGGGGGATGAGGGTGAGGATGAATTTGATGGATGGGTACATTCGGGGTTTATCAAAGTTGTAAAAACTGCAGTGTTACACCTCTTGAATGAGACCATCAAAAAATTCATGGTAGAATGCTGCTATGGATGCACCGTGGACCATCCTAGTTTACGACAACATCAATGTATGGATGTGATGGAGGAGGACTTCTTCCATGTCCATTACTACAGACTGATGCGGAAACTTTATAATCAACGATTCGTTGCTTCTATTCAGCATCTTTTGACTGCACGTAGGATTCGTGAGGATGACGCGAGAGTCACGGCTGTGGCTGAAGCTTACTTGTACGAACTGACGGTAATGAAACAAATCAATACAGCTATTCAGGACATGTACGAACACCTGATTGGAGAGGATGCTGAGAAACTGCAACAACTTCAAACCATGACAAAGTTTTGGGAGGGTTGAAGAAGAGGGATGTAACATTTTTTCATTTTATAAGTATTTAGACTAATGATGTAATCACGTACGATGTTGTTATAACATTTAGCTTTTTCTACTTCTTAAATTACTGTCATTTATCCATTGTTCATGAATATATAAACGTGTGTATGTGTGTATATAATAAAGATAAGATTGAAATATACATGCGTTTTATGTTTTTTCATCAGTACAAGTCTGAACCTGCATAAGATAAGATGACTGAAATGAGATTAATGAAAAAGGTTTACTACGATCCTGGTCGACCAGGTAGTTTTGGGGGAGTAGAGAGTTTACGTAAAGCAGTGCAGGATGAAAGTGGTAGGAAAGTTATGTACGAAAAAGTTCAAGAGTTTTTATCAGGGCAAGACGCCTATACTCTACATAAGCCTGCAAGAATCCGTTTTCCGAGAAACAGAGTTTTTGTCACCAGCCCTTTAAAACAATTCCAGGCAGATCTCTGCGACATGCAGGCCCTGGTGGAACATAACGATGGTTATAATTACCTATTAACCGTCATTGACATATTTTCAAAAAAGGCGTACGTTCGTGCTCTCAAGAGAAAATCCGCTGCAGAGGTGGTGAAGGGTTTTGAATCTGTTTTTAGAGAAAGTAAGACCCCTAAAAAACTTCAAACAGATGCTGGTAAAGAATTCTTTAACAAGAAATTTAAGGCTTTACTAGAA